>NC_134858.1:83496650-83796650 GCF_049852395.1 Peromyscus maniculatus bairdii
TGCTAGTCAGGCTGTCACTAAGCTAAAGATCTTTATCTGATTTTATATTCTTTTTTTTAATGTTCTATGATTTTACTACAATGTGTTTACTTATGGATTTATCTTGCTTATTAGTTGAGAGTCTCCCTGAGTTAATGGATTCATGTTCTTCATCCATTTAAAAAACCCTTCTGATGTTTCTGTTCTCTATTTGACTTCCCCTGCTTCATATATGATTAGATGTATTTATTTTCCTTTTATGTATGACCACTTTAACTTCTCTTTTCAAATTTTGTATTTTCTGTGTGTGTGTGTGTGTGTGTGTGTGTGAGTGTAATCAAATAATCTACTAAATATTGATGTGAGATAATTTTTTGACAAAATAAAATATAATAAGGTGAGGGAGAAACTATCATATCGAAGTTGGACATGGCAACCCAAAAGAAGGAGAAGAGTCCTAGGAGCAAGCACAGGAGCTGGAGACCCACTTGTTCTCTTAGTTAGGTGTCCCACAGAAATACTAAGCAAATAGCTATAATGTATACACAGAGGACCTGGTGCAGACCCCTGTAGGCCCTGGTCTTGCTGCTTCAGTCTTTGTGAGCTCACATGTACCTTGCTTAGTTGATCCAGAGGGCCTTGTTTTCCTGGTGTCCTCCACCCCCTCTGGTTCTTACACTCTCCATCAAATCCCTCCCCTCTGAGCTCAGAGAATCCTGTGGAAATGGAAGCAAAAATATTTAAGATAATTTTTATTTCTAGAAAGGCTATTTTGATCTCTTAAAGATTTGTTGATCACTTATAAAAAGCTCTTATTAGCCCAGCAGTGGTGATGCACACCTTTAATCCCAACACTCAGGAGGCAGAGCCAGGAGGATCTCTGTGAGTTGGAGGCCAGCCTGGGCTACAGAGTGAGTTCCAGGACAGGTGCCAAAACCACACAGAAAAACCCTGTCTCAAAAAACCAAAACAAAAGCTCTTGTTTTGTACTTCCATTTTTCCTTCATTTGATTTTGTTCTTAAATGTATTAAGCATTCTAATTTACATACTGTACATCTTATAATGTCAACATGCAAACTCTTTATCAATTTCATTTTGCTTCCTGTGGGCTTTTGATTTTCTCCCATTCTACCCTATCGGGTCTTTTGTGATTTGCTACTGACAATGTATATTTTGTGTAATTTCATCTGCAGGGAACTTATTAATTTATATAATTACAACAGTGTCCCTGTGTAACCCAAGGTAGCCTGAGACTCACAACCTCCTACTTCCCCATCTTTAGTTCTAAGATAACAGATGTGTAGATGTGTGACATTGTGCCTGGCTATGGGGATGATTTAAAGCCTGTACTGAAGATAGATTATTCTGGGAGTAATTGTATGTTTGCCTTTTCCAGTTTCTTGCTCAGAATCCTCTTAAAACAGTGATTTGTTCTTCAGACCACATAAGTAACATCAACCCCTGCTATAAATGTCCTCTGAGCTGTCTTTCAGCTATGAATTCTCAGAAATATATTTTACATCCACCAAGAATATACATTCATAATTTTCTGTGAGTGTGAGAGAAGTTTGTACATTTCACCCTTTCGTGGAAGGTGTGTGTTTTTGGTATTCCAGCTTGGTGTGGGTTTTATGTTGAGTGCCGAGGGAAGTCCTGTTCACATCAATTACTGACCACTGTCTCTCATCACTGCTATACCTGTTCATGGGGTCTGGCAAGTGCTCTTACAGGGAAGATCTTCACATACTGACTAAAATATATGAGCTTTACAGTTTATCAGTTCATTTAAAAATTGTTTGTCTATTTTTCAAAGAATTTTTAAGTGGCAGCTCTCGAGCAGCCAACACTGTGTGTGTGTGTGTGTGTGTGTGTGTGTGTGTATATATATATATATATATATATATATATGTGTGTGTGTGTGTGTGTGTGTGTTGATATATGATATATATGTATATATACATATGTATGTATATATACATAAACATATATATATATATGTTTGTGCACATTCCTGTATAAGTACACCAGACCTGCTAAATTTACTACAAGCATAAATGAAGTTAATAACCATAAACTTCCATAACCTGGAAGAGAAACAGGAAAAAGAGGCATGCTGAAAGTGAGAAGGAGAAAAGTGAACTAGATGATTCACTGTAGGTTTTGGGCTTCATTCAAGAGAAGGAATCTACATTTCAGCCCTAATTACACAGATCTAAAGGCACTCAGCAATGCTTCATCAGCAATTCTCACTCAGTCCTGGGGATGCGTACATGGGTTTGAACTGTGAGCTGACTGCACAAACGGACACACTTGAATTTAAAAATTTTAACGTAAAATACAACAATAATGAATTCATTAAATTTTTCACATTTATTGGCAATACGTAGTGATGATTGTGCCTCAGACAGATTTCATTAACTATGATACTGCCACTAAGCAAAGCTCAATTTTTAACATTTATATTATAAAATTCACTGTCAATTAATGGGTATTGTTTCAACTTAGGTTCCTATATTATATTAATATGGACCCTTTGGTCTGATTGTAGCTCATGCTGGAAAAAAGTTGGAAATCTAAACAAAAACCTCAACTCTTTGCTAGTACTGAAAACTTTTAGTAAAAGCACAGCATGGTGTTTAAACTTTTTGTTGTTTCCAGTAAATCAGAGGGTTGTCCAAGTTCTTTAGAATACTAATAATGGTTTTTAAATCAAACTAGAAAAAAAAAAACAGAAAAAGACACACTCCCATTGCAGCCTGGTTATTTCAGAAAAGACTGGTTAGAATTCATAATGCAATTTTTAAAGCTCTTAGAACTCTCCTAAACAACTGAAATTCCAAAGACTCAAAATTATTTCCCTGTGCTTTCCTCAAGAGAGAACCAGACAAAGCAAGGTAGGGTAGGATTTCAATTTAGCTTGTATGATACCTGAATTCTGATATGAGTTCCTTTTGGTTTAGTTTTACGTGACGTCTAGCTACAGAAATTGACAATATAGATTCCTTTTACAGAAAAGGCATTTCAAAGGCCCGAAAGTTCTCCCACTTACAAAGACTATTTCACTTGTCTCTGTAGGTACCAAACATTGTGGAAGGCTGCAGGGTGAAGTGAAAAGCTGTAAGTGTAACTATGTTCTTTTCCTGTCTAGCACTTTAACTGAGGGCCCAATGCTAGTTACTGAATCCTAGAACCCAAGGGGAAACTGAGGCTTCACCTGCTTAAATAGGAATCTGGAAGAACTGGGACCCCAGCACAGATTTCCCTCCATGAGCACAGGTAATTTTTAAAATTGGTTTTATAACTACTTCTTTCATGTACACGCAGAAGAACAATAAATGTAAATGCTTACCAATGAAAATTTAAGCATATTCAGGTAGCTGTGACACTGATAGACAATAATGCTCTCCCACTTGTAAAATCCTGACAACTGAAAAATGAGATTTTTGTGATTCACACTGAAAATCAGCTGAAGACTTTCTACTCCTTTAATCACATGTTGTGGAGTCTTCCTGCTGCTAATGCCTCTCTTGGGCTCAGGAATTCTGTGAATACGAATGGACACCCAGAACAGCAGACTAAGGAGTGATACAACTCTCCATATCTGCACTTGGGAGAGTTAACTGCTTTTCTGTCACTTGCAGGGAATGTGTCAGCACGAAATTCTGAAAATGCTAGAAAACAACACAGTGGCATGATTAAAGAAATGGATTTGCTGGAAGTGTCTAGAGATTTTTATTCAGATTGCCTGCTTCATTTTTGATGATGGATGAGACTTGACAATATCATCTAGGTGTTTTCTTGTATCACTAATCAAAATGAGAAATCGCAGTAATAAGAAAAGCATTTATTAAAGCAGTAAAGTCCTATCTAAAATACTTATTTCAAAGGTTCTTATCATATTAGCATCTAGGGGCTCATAGTGATGTCAGAATTAAAAACAAGATGAACGCTTCTCTCACTGGGAGTCTTGCAGTTTCAGAGATCAGTTTTAAAGGGCAGAAAATGTCTACATTTCAGGAGCTACAATTCAGAATTCTTACAAATAAATAAAAAGAATAAAGAAATAGTCAAAGTTCATTCAGTTTATGTGCTTATGTTCTGTCATTTTGTTCAGATAAGAAAAACCAAGCAAGGCTCATAGGGACTCAGAGACTGAAACAACAAACATGGACCATGTACGAGTCTGAGCTAGCTAGGTCTGTTGCATATACCTTATGGTTGTATAGCTTTGTGTTCTTGGGCCACTCCCAACAATGGGAGTGGGGGTGGTGTGTCTAACTCTTTTGCCTGTGCTTTGAAGCCCTTTTCCTCCTCCTGGATTACCTCATCCAACCCTGATATGAGGTCTTTGTACCAAGTCTTTTTTTTTTTTTTTTTTTTTTTGGTTTTTTGAGACAGGGTTTCTCTGTGTAGCTTTGCGCCTTTCCTGGAGCTCACTTGGTAGCCCAGGCTGGCCTCGAACTCACAGAGATCCACCTGGCTCTGCCTCCCGAGTGCTGGGATTAAAGGCGTGCGCCACCAACGCCCGGCTGTACCAAGTCTTATTGCATCTTGTTAGGCCATGTTTGGTGGATATACCTGTGAGACCTGCTCTTCTTTTTATTTTTTTAAGGGAAATGGAGGATGAGTGGATCAGGGGGAGAGCGGAGATGGGGGAGAAACTGTAAGGAGTGGAGGGAGGGGAAACAGCAATCGGGATATAACTAACATATAAGAGAAGAATAAAAGTTTAAAATTGAAATCATAATGTTATTAAATATTAAAAAAGAAAAATCTGAAGCACTTACTAAATACTAGGTAGTAAAGATAAAAATGACCCATATATACTTTTATCTAATCCTCATCATGATTTTCTATGGTAGGTACTATGACAAATATCTCTATAGGTTTAAAATCATAAGACATAAAAGTCAAGGAATTGTTCAACATCATAGCTGACAAGGAGGAAGCACATTCAGCTTTGAGTCCACACTACTCTAAGTGCAAAGCTCAGGGTCTGGGTGAGCCTCCCTTCGGCTTTCCTATTGGCATTCTTCAGTCATGGTAAGTAAAACTGAAGGAAAGTGTGACTGTAGGGAAATGTTCATTTCAGATAGAACAGCAATTTGCAATTGGTTTGGACAATTATTAACCCCTTCTTAGCTATCTTTTCCTTATCACTTTTCAAAACAAAAAGGTATAATTATAGCCTTGTTGTTGCCTTCAGTTGGAAATAAAGTATGGCATTGGATGAGTCAAACTGACAGCGGGTGGGCTTGTGATAGTTAATCTTGACTGTCAACTTTACTGGATCTGGACTCAAAAAAGGGACATGTCTCTGGGTCACTCTGTCAGGACATTTTGCAGAAAGGATTAACTAAGGGATTAAAATCCTTCCAAAGAATCTGTGGAACCTACTGAGGTAGCCAAGGTACAAAGCAGTCTGTCTGCCTGCCTTCTCCTCTTGTTGGTCAGTGTATCTATCACTGTATACCTGCTCACTGTTGTTGGTGCCTCTGCTGCTAATGCCGTCTACCAATGCCATTAAACTCCAGCTTCTTCAGACTTCCAAACAAACTCTCCAAGCATCTTCCAAGCCTTCAACACCAGCATGGGACCTAAAGCATCCTGCTTTCTGAACAAAAAGTCACTGGGTTTTCAGCTCTCCAACAAGCAAATGGCCATTATCACTCATCCCCTATCATGTAAGCCAATCTAATAAATATCCTTTTATAATAAAAAGCACATATTTTACATATTGTTGTGGTTGTTAAACCTACACAATTATGGTTAAATTAACAGAAACCATAGGGGGAAAGGCACCTTCGAATGTTTTCAGTTTTTATTTAAGTTTTATTTATTTAAATTATTTCAGATATTTTGACCATATCCTTTCCCTTCCCCCAGATTCTTCTATATTCTCCTCACCTCCTTTTCCAACCAACTTCATATACACTTTCTCTCAAAACAGAACATACCAAAAAAACAAGAAGAAAAATACCAAAACAAAACTGAAAACTCACAAAAAAGCATGGAGTCAGTTTTGTATGAATGACTTACTTATAGATATTTCTGCCTGCCCTAGAATGTGGCTGATACATCCACTGATACTCCATTGGAGAAAACGAATTTTCCCTTTTCTAGCAGATGTCAATTGCAAATAGTTTCTTGGTTAGGGGTAGTACTTTATGTCCACTTCCATTTCTCAGTCCTGGGTTTTTGTATAGTTTGAACCTGTTCAGGTCATATGAATGCTGTCCCAATCTCTATGAGTTCATACATGCATCAGTCCTGTTGTGTCTATAAGAGACTGTTACCTTGAGGACATCTACTACCTCTGGCTCTTACCATCTTTCTTCTCTTCCACATAGAATCCTGAGCCTTGAGGTGAGGAGTTTGATAAGGACATCCCATTTAGAACTGAGTGCCCCAAAGTCTCTCACTGTCTTGATATTGTCCAGTTGTGGTTCTCTGTATTAGTTCCCGTCTACTGTAGGAGGATGCCTCTCTGATGAGACTGAGAGATACACTTATCTACAGTAATAGCAACGTGTGATTAGGAGTCATTTTCTTGCAGTTTTCCTTTAGTAGAATAATAGTAGAAGGTTTTCACCTGTACCTAAGACTTATCGAGTCTCAGGTTCTTGGCCACTTCAGTAGTGTCAGATATGGGTTCCATCTCATGAAGTGGACTTTAAATCTAATTGGTGATGCTCTTTACTGTTCATGTTTATTTTCAAATTTCTGCTTTTAAATCTCATTTACTTCCCTCTATTCTCTTCTGGTTTAGTTTCATAGTCATTATTCATTCATATCATGAATATTATGTTCATTAGTTTTCACAATAGTTTTTAAATTTTTCTTTTCTTTTTTTTTTTTTTTTTGGTTTTTCAAGACAGGGTTTCTCTGTGTAGCTTTGCACCTTTCCTGGAACTCACTTGGTAGCCCAGGCTGGCCTCAAACTCACAGAGATCCGCCTGCCTCTGCCTCCCGAGTGCTGGGATTAAAGGTGTGCACCACCACCGCCCAGCTAAATTTTTCTAATACACATAAAAAGAAGGACAAATTTCTAAGTAGGGTTCTACTGATATTCCACAAATTTTGCTATATTCTATTTTAGTTTTCACTTTATTCAAGTTATCTTCTGATATCCATTGTGAATTATCTTCACCCATGAGTTCCTTACTTATTCACCTTTTTATTTCAAATGTATTGGTGATTTTCTAGTTATCCTTACATTATTTTTTCTGGCACAAATCCATTGCAGTAAAGCACCACACTATGTATGCCTTCAGTCCTTCCAAATGCAATGAGAGCTGCTGTATGGCCCATTCATGTAAATGCTCAACATGCATAGGAAAAAGAGTGTGTATTCTACAGCTGGGGAGAAGTAGAGCTATAAATATGTGCTATTGAGGCTAGTATTGGGCTTATTTGACTGTTTTTTATCTATCCCTTGCACCCCTAGTCTGTAAAGCTATTAAAATCTCTGTTCTCAGCCACCTGTATAAAATCAGTAAATGTCCCCACACAATCAAAGTGCAGAGGAAAGAATAAAAACCTTAAATATGAAGCCACTGCTAAGAAATTTATACTTCACTCTAACCCTGTGATTTTCACTCATTTATTAGTACCCTGATACTTTCTAGTAGTTGTGTGTGTGTGTGTGTGTGTGTGTGTGTGTGTGTGTGTGTGTGTGTGTGAATGTGTCCGTACTGCCAAGACAAACTCAGTGGGATATTTTCTGCCAATACTATCCTTCCTAGTCCAGAAGACCGCAGGGTTTTTTTTTAATCTCCTGCCAACACAAGTCTATAAGTACCATAACCCTGTCACATTTTCATCTCAAATGCTTAGAAAAATGTAAATATTAAGTGCAGAACTGATATTTGTTGAGTGAATGATTAAATATGAATCCTGTTCCAATATCATAAATGATTCCTCTTGAGTCAGCAACTTTGTAAATGCATTTCCAAAAGGCGAGCTGTTGTTGAGGCCTTACTTTCATACTATCTACTTCATGTGTTTTGAGTCTCCATCTAGAATAATTGGGTAATTATCCTTTCTACCAGTGTCTGTAACAGTCCTGGGAGTGCTTAATTCAATGACCATTACAAAATGCTTTATCATCTTCAAAGTTGAGGTTATAAAGTGCCAAGCTATATGCTTAATTAAAATATCTTTAATTCCATGTGGACTTAAGATTAATGTTGCTTCACAAAACAGTAGACACTTTAGGGACTCTCCATGAGTAGAAAAAAAAATGATATTAACTATTGTGTTTGGGTTTGACAAGTCTTTTATTTGATAAATTCTTAGTAGGTGAAGATATTTCAAATGGCTATTTATTCCCAGTCATTTCCTAAAGGAATTAGAATGTTTGTAGCAATGAAGATAACTCAGCACTTTCTCTAAAACACAGACAGAAATGGCATTAGTATGTCCAAGGTCAAACATATTAATGACCAGTGTCCAAATGCATGGGTCCATCTCTTAAGTGAATTCTGGGCCAGCATATAAAAGGTAGAATTTTAAATTATTATAGGCAAAAAGACTTTTTAAAAAATCCATCTTCTTTGAAACAAGTGAAATCCAATGGGTAAATAGCAATTACATTCTAGGAATTCTCTTAGAAATTAACCATCTCGAGATTTATTAATTACATTTTTCAAAATGTATTGCACAATTGTTTCCCTTCTATTGTCCCAAGAAGTCTGAAGTATAAGAGTAAGGGGCAGGTATTCAGGCCTTAAGGGAATATCCATTGCTAGCATATAAACATTCAAGTCATATAACCCTCTTTCTCTGCTAGTGACTAGTGGCTTCAAAATATTTCTAAAGCTGGTCATCATGGTTAATACCTATAATCCTAGCATTTGAGAGACTGAGGCAGATAAATTACCATGAATGAAAGACAACCTGAGCTAGATAGTAAGACTCTAGTTCAAAAAGCCAAAAGCAAAACATTTCTAAACAAGGATGGCCTGTGGTTGGATATTTAAGATAACAAAGCAGTCCACATGCCCCTGGATGACACACTTCTTTGCCTTTAATTTGTTATAGAAAGGAAGTAACTGGGATGGGGGTAGAGGTGATGCTGCCTTTCAAGAAGCTAGATCCTGGAGCTAAATTGCCATACAGGCTAACCAGTTCAAACTACTAACCTCATTCTTGACACCCTTTCTGGAGCTGACTTGAACATGGGCTAGCATAGACTGGAGGACAAACAGAGGTTTGAATATCTAGCCCAAATCCCAAGTCATGAAAAGCAGGAGTCCTAACACCAGCCAAAGATCAATGTACTCCCTACTGTTACTATCATTGTAAACTCAAGAATATCCCTCATTTCAGGTGTTTCCATCATGTGTTTTATGTGATTCATGTGCAATCACTAGAGCCTTTTCAATTTAAGATATCATATTGTATTCTGAGATAATAGCTGTTCACATTTTACTGTTTAAATGTTTTGATCAACATAACACAGAGAAAGTTACACCAACATGAACAATGCAAATACTGTCTATAAATTAAGAACTGCCCCACAACTACAAGCAGATCAAGAAGGAAGTATTACCAACAACCTGGGAGTTCTCTCCCAAGAATTTCCCCCTCCCCTCCTTACTTTGAATCATGTATTAGCATTGCCTGTTTTTAACTTCGCATACATAAATTCATGCAGGATGTTTTCTTTCTGTCAGGCTTCACTTGTTTCACATTGTGATTTCTGTTCATGTCATTAAATGTGGTTGTTATCTCCTCCTTTTCATCACTACAGAATATCAAATTGTCAGAATAGTAAATAAATGGTGAGTCCTTGGGGAACTAATGCCGAATAGTTTTCCATAGTAGAAACTTGCTATTGGCACTCCAACCACAAGGCTTAGAAAGTCTTTTGGTTGCTCTACAAACCCAACATGTGGTGATCCAACATTTTGAGAATGTTTTCTGTCTTCTTAATATTAGTCATTTTGTTTGGTGTTTGGTAGGAATTCACTGAGGTTTTAATTTGCATTTTTGCCACTAACTAATGAGGTTGAGAATGTTTTCCTATGTTACTCTCCCAATATATACTCTATTCTCTGAAGTTTCTTGTCAAAGTGAGCTTACTGTGGTGAGAGCCTGATGAACAGCATTCAAATAAGATAAAATAGTCTCACAGAGATTCATAAAGACATATGTAATAACTTCCAAAATATCTCCAGTCTTTTCTTAAAGTGCATTTATTTCAGGATTTTGACCATCTAACAAAACCAACTGCCACACACTATGAGTGCAGATTGCTCCATGATTCTTAAATAGCCCTCCTTCCTTGAAGAGGAGACAAACTCTGAATCTCTACATCCTAAGCATGCTACCTTCCTCCACCATCCTGCCTAACCCTCACGAGGTAACTGCAGTGCTATATATGTGCCCATTGGACTGATCTGCAAATGGTCATCCTGACTATACACCACAGCTGTAAAGCAACAGAAGAAGGTATACCCTGACAATGGACCGATGTGTGTCCATGAATCTATGTGTACATCCCTTACGTGTGTCTTTAAGACTTCCTTTGCAGCTTGATAAGAAAATACAGCCTTGCTACCCTCCAGCCTTACAGCTTGGTGTGTCAATTAATAGCCACCTCTTTTGTCTGATTACTCAGTGAATGAATGTGAGACTTTTTGTCTCTACAAATAGCAAAGAGAAATTCAAAAGAAAAAAATTATCGCTCTGTAGTTCTGAAAGCTATGACTATGACTTTCTGATTGGAGCTTATCAAAGCATTATATAAAAATGTGATTTATCCTGACAATTCAGACAACAATGAGTTATAAGGACAGACCAACAACACAAAGGTGCAAAGAAATAACTAAGTAAGTACTTGTCATGGCTATGGACAGTAAATTCATAATCTTGAACCTCTAACCAAAACTGACACAACATCATCCTTAAAATCACAGCCATACGCATAAGTTCATGCATGTGTGTGTGTGTGTGTGTGTGTGTGTGTGTGTGCCTATATGCCTTTTCTTTAAACAGTATTACCATAAAAAGTGGATGCCCAAGCATTATTGGCTACTCTCTAGAATTTGGTGATAGGGCCTTATTTCTGAAAATACCATATACTTGAGTCACAGAACATGGAGAAATTAAGCTGGTACTAACCTGGAAGCTTCACTCCTACTGACTAGATTTCATAGTGCTGGAAGGTACTCTGCATACTAGTGAAAGAGAAAAGTCATCATGAATCTCATCCATCTCTAAAAGCCCTACAAGGTGCAACGACTGGCCTTGAAAATATGCTCACTGTTGTAATGCTATAAAAATATTCTTGGAGTAAATGGCAACTTTCTGGTTATATATAACACCTTATTCATGAACTGTTACCCCTACCTGGCACTTTTAATGTGGCCAAGAACTTGTGGATAAATAGGTCACAGGTCACAGGAGAAAATCCAATGCTATTAGTCTCCTAAATTGTACCTAGTATTAAAGTAGCTCCCAATGATTTATTGTTGTCACCATAGATCAGCACATATCTCAACCCACATCAGAGAACATTCTTGCAGTAGATGGTAATTAACACAAAGAGTTAATAGGCAACTGGTCAATATGTAAAAGAAATAGGAGACTGTCGAGTGTTCAGCCCTAAATAAGACATACTTATCACACCCCTCATCCAAGGCTCGGAGCTCTTCATAGAAGAATGGCCAAAGAAATTGTAAGAGGTAGCAGTGGTGGATAACATCAAGGAAACTACATTTTCTGGATATAATAGGGCTGCCTCACATTAAGAACTAACAACAAATGTGACATTGTACTCATGACCTGCACAGGCTCAAGCCAGACAAAATACTAGCATGGAGGGAAGAAAGTAGGAACAAAATCCCATCACTCAATGAGGTGCTTTTGGCATTTGATAGCTTCTGGAAAAGGCTTTCTTTAGTGATATGACTCCTTGTGGGCTGACAACACTCTAAAGCAGAGCCACAGCCAGGAGTAATTGAGCAATACAAACTGCAGTCTGTGCAGTAGGGGACTCAAGGTGGATATGGGAGGAATTAGCAGACAAGAGTAAATGTGATTAAGATACATTGCATGTTAATTCTCAAAGAATTAATATAAATAGTAGTTTTATTTAAGCCAAAGCTTCTCTCAGAAACTTTAAAATAATCCTCCTCATACATTTGACTCGGGATGTCTTCACTTCTGAGCCTGTTACTGTGGCTTTCTAGACTAGTCTCATTCAGGACTATCAAAACTCAACTGTGAAGTTAGGAATGGATATATATATATATATATATATATATATATATATATATATATATATATATATATATATATATATATATCACTCCCCTGTACCTGAGAAGGTTTAGAAAGAGAACAGTTCCTCTTGGCAAAAAGTAATTGTTGGTCAAACAATGCAAATTTTTTTAACTAAGGAAGCCAGTTTAATAAGAAAAATGATAGAACCTTGTTACGAATTGGTTTGGATTTTATAGACACTCAGTTTTTTAATGGTTAGGAATTACTACACTAAAGATTGTAGATAGTATTTTATTTTGCAGGATTAAAAGATTTTCCAGTGATAACATCCATTCATAATTCCTAAATTTATTTTCACATGTTTATATGCTTAATTTTACATGTCAATCCCAAACCTAGGAAATCAGCACTTGTACTTAACTGTGCAGAATTCAGTACCCATCAAGCCCCCACAGTCCCGTGGCCCATTTATAAAATAATCACTCAGAAGCTTATATTAATTATAACTGCTTGGTCATTAGCTCAAGCTTATTACTGACTACCTCTTACACTTAAATTAACCCATAATTCTTATCTATGTTTAGCCATGTGGCTTAGTACCTTTTCTCAGTTCTGTCTTGTCATTTTGCTTCCTCTGTATCTGGCTGGTGACTCCTGACTCAGACCTTCCTCTACCCAGAATTCTCTTTGTCTGCTTGTTCCACCTATACTTCCTGCCTGGCTACTGGCCAATCAGCATTTTATTAAACCAGTGTACAATGACATTATCCTACAGCACTTGTTATGAATTGGTTTGGATTTTATAGCCACTCAGATTTTTAATGATTAGGAATTACTATACTAAAGATTGTAGCTACTATTTTATTTTGCAGGATTAAAGGACTCTCCAGTGATGACATCCATTCATAATTCCTACATCTATTTTCACATGTCTACATGCTCAGTGTTAGTTACATGTCAATCCCAAACCTAGGAAATCAGCACTTCTACTTGACTGTACAGAATCCAATACCGCTGAGAACTCCACAGAGGAGTAGCATATATGGAGTCACCGACTTTGCCTGCTCCCTTAGATGCCAAACCCATATCTTTAGATTAGAGTTCCCCAAAAGGTTTACAGTATGAAGACTTGTCAGTGCAATATTTGTGGCATCCATATTTCCATTTCAGACATCTGATACTCAAGGTATGGCAAGTCATGATCACCTGGGTGCAATCTAGTTATAAAAAGGTTTTGAACTTCTGGGTTGCCACTTCTCGGTAAGCAAACCTGGCTCATGTAGTGTATTTCTTCCTTTCTTTAGGAAAAATAAAATCATCAAAAATCATGCCTTGATTTGTCACAGCAGCTACAGAGGTCAACTTTTCTACAATTCAATTATAATTCATGGGGGGAAAGGCAGGAGAATGATAATATGTGTAAAAGCAAGCACACAAACTAAATGGTCCTGGCTGACATTGAATGACTCGCTAAGGTCACTCTCACAGCACCCAGCTGAGGAACTACTATGATGCATTTTTATCTACCATTGACAACCTTTGTGTGGGAAGTGGACTGGAGAGAGAAGAAAGGAGACAGGTAAGTCACTTGGTTCAGAAACAGGCAGCTTGATATTTGGCCTCCTCCATACCTGGGCTCAGAAAGAAAACCGGGCAAGTAGCCAGATTTCCTTCCACTACCCCAGAGGCATGACACATGCTGAGGCGGCAGGTCTACCTCTGGGCAGGAGACACATTTTGCCTTTGTGGATGCCCTCTGGAACTGTGCAGCTAGAAGCTGCGGGCTTTCTGCACTGCTTGTCTTACTCAGCAAACCTGGGAAGAGAGAGCGCCAGAGAAGCATTTTCTCTTCACTTTTCACATCCTGTCATTTGCCATGACCCCAGGGACGGAGTATGCAGCATTTGTCAAAACAGGCAAGACAACCTGTCTGGGGAACTTTTACTCAGGTTGCTTTCTAATTTGAGCTGGCAGCAATCTGGAGGAATAGGTCTGGTAAGTGCGGAAGGAAACCAGAGGCAGCCCTGCCTGGCATATCACTTCTGAGGATGCTGAAGATGTTGAAAGTCAAACCTCACCCTTCTGATTGCCCGAGAAGCACATGTCTTTGAGTCATAGCAAAGTAGACCAAGCATTTCACTTAGACACCTCCGCTTTTATAAATCCAGCAGTTTATCGTATCATAGATACTGAATGTTTGACAATATTTTTCACACATAAAACACAAAATAAAATAGTCTTATCACTCCCGATCCTGAAAATACTTCATTTTTATCCTGTACATTGAGGCCCTTCACTGTACACAAGGATTTACTTCATAACCAGAGTATTAGCAAAACCGAATTTTAGAGTAACATTTTCTGTTCTCCCCTATTTCAAAGAACAATACTTTATATTAATCTCTGTTTGGTATGTATGCTTAATAGCCATCACTTGTTTTATATTGCTCCCCTAGATTGATGAGCTATGTTTCATTAAACAATTCATCTACTGCTTGACATTCAAACTATTCCCAATTACATTGGAAATAATGTTACAATTGACATTTCAGGCATGGGACCTGGGGGGGGTGAGAAACTTTATTTTCCTACTATAAAATTAATACATGCTCACTGCACAAAAGTTAGAAAACAAAGTAAAACATTAATTATAAATATACGCATTGTTACCACCCATAAGTGTTTTCACTTTGTAATGTCCTTCTAGCTTTTTTTCTCCACACATATAAAGATTTCTAGCATGATAATACTATGCATAGAACCTTCTATGATTTCCCTTAATAATACATTCTATGTATATATCTCTCTGCAATTAAATATGCATAAACTCTGATAGTCTTGAGCCAGATAGACAGTCACACCTGGATCTGAATCTGCCTTCAGTCATCAACTTAACTTGTGGCTTTCAGGTGTGGTGTAGAAGGTATTGAGCTGCTATGAAAGTTAAAATTAAACATATTTTTCAGTGTAGTAATTGGTGTACAGTAACAGTTCAATAAACATAGATGTAACTATTACTTTATTCATAATTTTATGGCTGTGTGTCATTGTATTGTATGGAGAATATCATCAACTGACACTCATTGTTGAATACTTTATTCCTACTTTTCATTGCATAAAGAAAAAAATAAACACGCATGTCAGTGCATGTACTCCCCTATTTCCAAACCATAAATCCACAGGTGTGTAGTGGTTATGTCTAAGTATGTAACTGCTTTCTTGTTTTCAATGCATATGTATAAAGAAAAAGAAGGGGGAAAGGAGGTGGAAGACATGGTGGTGATGGTTTCCATTTGTTTATACATGACCACCAGCCTATTTCACTTCCAATGTATTTGCCAAACTAACCTTTAAGTAAGGAAAGATTGCACTTTCCTAGTAATGTTTTAACAAACCTTCTGCAGGCCTAGGGGTGGAACTAATGCTTTTGGTGAGCACCGCCAATGATGAACTCCTTTCATTTGAATCCCTGCATGCTGTTAGTGCTGCCAAACCACGTCTGAAAACAGACAGTATTAAGGGAAGGCCTTCATATCACAAACTGCCAATAGAGAATTTCCAAAAGGAGTGAAGCATATTTAAATTACATTAATTTTACAATTTATTGGCTATTCTTTTATGAGTGTATTCTCGAGTATATTATAAACCTGGACTCAAGAAGGTAATGAAGGACACTCTAATGGTGCTGCTGCTGGTGCTGGTGACAATACATTGCACATTGTAAGCGTTATTTATCGTGAGTTCATAATTTGTAACATTATATCACACCTAAAATATTTACATAGGTTAGTTATTTAACACTTCTTTCAATCCATAAACCAACAGCGAAATTACAAGTGTTTCATTATACAAAAGTCTCTATTGTACCACTTTAGAAACTTAGTTAGATTCAATGTTTTAATTTGTACATAGTAATTACTGAGTCTCTATAATATCAAAGGTATAATGAAAATTGCTTTGAACTGGATGCTTGTGTCCTCCCCAAAATTCCTAAGTTGGAGCATAAATCTCCTAGGTGAAGGTGATCAAAAGTGGGACATCTGCGCAGTCATGGGTTTGGAGATCTTATAAATGAGACAAATACATTTGTAATAGGATGAGGAATCCATGATGCTCTGTCTCCACCATAGAACACAGGAAAGTGAGTGCAAACCAGGAGACTGCCCACATAAAGCAGAATATATGTTGTGTGTCTGTTTTGACTCACATCTCCCCAAAATGCAGTAAATGAGAGTTCACTGTTTATATCATCCAGGCTGTAGTATTTTTATTAATGCAGCCCAACCAAAGATGGACACATGTTGTCATTTATTTTAAAATAGAAGGTTGAGACTGGGTAATATGCTTAAATTATTCCAAATTAGGATTATTTATTGATTTTATGAACAATGGGCCCGAAAGATGTTTGTGTACTTTTGACTTCCAGTCACGTGGTCAGAGTCCACAAACTGTCAAATAAAAATACCTTCTATACCATCATAGGGGGAAAAACCCTAAAAACTGGTGGCTGTGATGATGTAAAACATGTAACACTGGCCTCAGTAACATAGACAATAATTTCACCTACCTAACAAAAAGGAAAGTCCTAGACACACTTTAAACTTTACTAACTGAAAGGATGGCATTTCAAAAGCTAGTGATAGGGAGGTGATGAGGAGACTCTGAAACCTTGGTCTCTAGGAGAGGCAGCTGCCTTGCAGATGTCTGCGGGCTGGGATGTGAATCAGGAGACGGGATGCTGAATCAGCCAAAACTAGTTACTGTCTTCACTTTGACTGCTAATGCTGATCTAGTCCAATCATTCCTATAATGCCAAGCAAATAATGCTCCATTTCATCTCTAATGACCCTTGTCCAAGACGAGTTTATATACTGCCTCATGTGATATTGCACATAATCTTCCTTTCTTACCTACTAAAATGCAGCCGTTGTCTTCATATATTTTATTTTATTACACAATGAAATTATTTCACATTTCTCACACCAGTTAATATGCAAAATGATAACTTTAAAAACTTCTGCTAGCAAATCTTTGTGTTCTCCTGAATACATTTTTTAAATTTCTTTGGACTTCATTTGAAAAGGAGAAATAAGAATACCTATGGTACTATTTATGTAATTAAAATGTCTAGATAAAATAAATAGTATAATATGTAAGACATTGCTCAGTAAATCATTACTTTCAATCATCTATAATTGATAGTCTTTAGACTTTTCTAACAGGGACAAGGTATATCAAGACCCTGAGAAGCAAGTAAAATGGTGCTTTTCAAAGAGTAGTGCTGCTGCTAAACAACATTTTATGCACTCCAGATTTTTAAAAACTCTATTGAAAGCTATCTCAGTTCTAGACATGCATGCACAGCAAGCCCAAAAAGGAAGAAAAGAGAAGGAGGAGGAAGGGGGGGAGAAGGAGGAGGGGGAGGAGGAGCACCACCTAAGGAACATTCTGTTTAGGAACTGCACAGCTAGCAGCTCCACAACAGTCCGTCTCCCATCAGGGGAAGATAATAGTCTAAGCTGGAGTGGGGTTCCAGATCTGCAGCACTCAGCAGGCTCCCCTGCTAGGCTATGCCCTGAAAGCTCAATGTGTGGCTGAGTGGCTTCACCGCCCTCACAGGCAGCTCTCTGTACCACACGGCCATTGAATTCCAGCCTTAGGGGCTTGGCAAAATGAAATGTAAAGATGAGGAATCAAAATTAAATGATATTTGTAAAAGTTGATAGAAAATATTGACTTGACTGCCTAATGAATATGGCTGAAGGAAGAGAAGCAGAATGTTAAAAGCATCCAATGGTCTGCTATACCATCTTAGATGTGGCAGCCAAGATGCTGGCCACTACTGCTCAAAAATGCTACTAAGGTATTCAAGACACAGATGTCTAATTTAATTTTGCCTCATTTTTCTACTTTATCTCTCTCGTCTGATTTAGTCTACACACTATGTTCATAAGGGTACCAAAACATCAGTTAGAGTATCAGTTGAAATTCTTCAACGACTTTCCATAGCTCACAGGACAAAATCTGTGATTCCTAGACTGATCAGTAGCTATCTCTGCAATTTTATGACCTAACCATGATTACTATAATGTTTTTATCTTGAAGGTACTGGTGGTTAAACCCAAGGCCTCAACAATACAATGCAAGTGCTGTACCACTGAGCTGCATCCCTACTCCCTGCCACTACCCCTTAATTCTCCTTTCTTTCCTTTTTGAATGTTGGGCCTTACTAGATGCTCAGGGTATCTGTGAACTGGCTATATAGCTCAAAGCTGTGAAATTTCCATTGCACGTCCCCATAGTCATGGCCCAAGGTCACGTTCTCTTCCTCACTGCCCGGCAGAGATAGGAGATACTGCTCTGAAATGAAGTCCTGTACATCAGCGTTACACAATCCACTATCTGAATTTCAGCAGACATACCCTCAATCAGGGAACTTTATAAACCAAGAGTTCATTGGTAAATTGATTAGATGGTAAGAAAACTAACTCATTTACAGGAAGTGCCCTATTGATCATTTTTTTTTTTTTTTTTTTTTTTTTGGTTTTTCGAGACAGGGTTTCTCTGTGTAGCTTTGCGCCTTTCCTGGAGCTCACTTGGTAGCCCAGGCTGGCCTCGAACTCACAGAGATCCGCCTGGCTCTGCCTCCCGAGTGCTGGGATTAAAGGCGTGCGCCACCACCGCCCGGCTGATCATTATTTTTTAAGAAAGAATTCAGATATGAAAGCAAGAAAAGAAATCAACCTTGAATGAATTATGAATGCTTGCCTGATTCTCTGACAACACTTAACTGTAAAAGAATCTGATTGTCAAACTGATACCCAAAACTTCCAGCACCAACACCACCCCCCCAAACAAACAAAACAAAACTACAATAGCAACAAAAAAAATGTTATGTTCTCAGCCATTCCCCAGGGGTTTGGGATCTCACATTTAAATAAAAACACAGGAGCGAGGAAATGAGGTTCCTTCTGTATGCTAGAGTGGAGGTTTGCACTATTCTTGATTTTCATTTTTATGATCTAACAGGTGAAAAGGAATGGAGCAGAGGAATTGGGTCATCCTGAGAAGTGTGGCTATGGAAGGGGACTTTCATCTTCTAGCATCTGCAGGGTAGGTCACAGGTGTTGACACAGGGTGTCCCTGGGGCTCATAGTCAGGGAGGCTTTGATAAGTGGCTTCACGTAAATCTGCTACTTCTATTTAAGGAGCAGGTGAGTTTTTGTAATCTTCAGAAAAAGGGACTGCCCCCTAGGTTGTGTCATTCAAGTAGCCAAAGGCATCCTGAGAGTTTAACAGCTGGGACCCAAAGACCTCTTGAAGGGAACTCTCCAGCCTGGCAGCCACTTACACATACTAATTCAAGCTACAGGTCTCTGTAGTTTGCTGAAAAGTAAGCAGCAGCACTCAGTAGCATTCAGAAGCTGCTCTGTGACTAACAATTATTGCCACCAACAGCTATATGTGGGGTGCACTTGTTTCCTGCATTTTTCCTAACACTTCCCATCTTATTTTTAACCCTTCCTGTAAACACTTGGATTTCATAGAACAAATCTGTATGTTTGAATTCCAAGGCAGCCATAACAGCCAGTGTAAAGCTTCAGTGTCATGCTCCACATTAAAATCCATGTGGTGGTGTAATTAAGTGCTTTATTTCTGAATTTTTACTGAAATAATAATCACAAAAATTTGAAAATAGAAGAAATAATAATTTTAGGCTCTCTATCAATATTTCTTCCTTAAAGTCTAACAGACTATCTTCAATGATAAATGTTTACAGATATTATTGCATTCAATGGATTCAGGTGCACTCCTGCCTGGCACTCACTAGTCACCGCCATTGAAGCTACTCTCCACAACAGTCCCAGGAGTCATGCTGTTATTATTTCAATTTAAAAAAGAGTCAAAGCTGAGCAAGACACTTCAGCCCATGCCACACAAGTGAACAGTAAAACAGGGCTGGCTTTAATCCCAGCACTAAGGAGGCCGAGGCAAGAAGATTTCTACAAGTTTGAGGCCAGCCTGGTATTCACAGCAACTTCCAGGCTGGCCAAGACTACGTAGAGAGACCCTATTTCAAAAAACAAAACAAAACAAACAAAAACTAGAGCTTGGTAATTAGCTGTTCAAGCCTACAGCTCCATATCTTCTCACCCTATAGAACTGTCAAAGATGCCACCACTGAGCAAGGACACCTATGTTTAAACAATAAAAGCCACTGTCTTAGTTGGGGATTCCATTATTGTGAAGAGACACCAAGACTACAGCAACTCTTATAAAGGAAAAACATTTAATGGGATGACTCAGTTACAGTTCAGAGGTTTAGTCCATTATCATCATGGAGGGAAGTAAGGCAGCATGCAGGCAGACATGGTGCTGGAGAAGGAGCTGCAAGTTAATACATCTTGATCCACAGGCAACAGGAAGTGAACTAAGACACTGGGCATGGCTTGAGCATGTATGAGACCTCAAAGCCCATCCCTACAGTGACACACTTCCTTCAACAAGGTCATACCTACTCCAACAAAGCCACACCTTCTAATAGCGCCACTTCCTATGAGCTTATGGGGGCCAACTATATTCCAAATACCATAGCCACAGAATGATAATTAAGTAAGAAATCTGATTCTATGATTAGCTATAATTACCTATGTTATCAAGATTCCACTACACTAAGTATTTACTCAAAACATCCAAATTCAAAGATTAGATGATGCTGCGTGTAAGCCAATGTTCTAGCCTCATATATCCCAGTTAATCTTCAAATGATACTGTGGGGCTGTGGCTGCCTGCAATGAACCTACACAAGACTAGACTTAGCAACAGTCAATCATGGATCCAGGAGGAGCTTATGGATCCTACCCCTACACTCCCTGGTGAACTATTAACTACTGATGGAGTGTGGAAAAGAGGCAGTTATTGTTTTCAGTTGTATATCCATTGAGGAGCCCACCAGGCTAGTTGTTAGTTACAAACTCAAGGTTGCACGATGGTCCTGGTCAAACTCAATGGGTCTCAAAATGAACAGCAAAGTCACGAATGTGAGACTTGTAAAGACTTGTGTAGGACCTGGGGTCAGAGTGGCCAATAAGGGTGAGAAGGAGCTAAAAGTGTATAGAGTATTACTATAACCAGAATGCACTTTATATGTAAATGAGGTGGTAAAAGAACAAATTCAATGTTATTAAAAAAGATACTGCAGGTGGATTTTGTTTTTTATAACTTATTTTTATAACATCCATTGAGTTTGTCCTTCAACTATGTCATATATGTGTAAAGTATATACTGGCTATTGAATAATATAAGCTGATTACTAAAATAATATGACTCAGTAATGAATAAAAATATTATAAAAATTTATATAATGTACATTATATAATATATTCAGGGATATGTAAGTAAGAGAGCAAAGCTGGAATTCAAATCTAGATCTCTCTACCTTGAGACTCCCCATGTGGATTTTGGGCCAAAAAATATGTTGTTTTGTAGCAGGAATCTTAAAAGTTCTTATTAATAAAATCAAACTGAGCCAGGTATTGGGGTGAACTGGAAGATCAGAGAACCAGAAAAAGCCACAGCTAACTCACCTTGCCGGATCCTCAGCTGGTCTTGTTTCCTGAGACTGGAGGCCTCTGAGTCCTCATCCAGAATGGGTCTCAGCTGAACTGCTGCTCAAAAGCCTGAATGCTTAACTAGGCCAAATACTTAGCCAGGCCAAATGCTTCTAGTTCCTGGTCCTCACGCCTTATATATCTTTCTGCCTTCAACCATCACTCCGTAGGATTAAAGGCGTGTGTCACCATGCTTGGCTGTTTCTAATGTGGCCTTGAATTCACAGAGATCCCAGATGGATTTCTGCCTCTGGAAATCCATGCTAGGATTAAAGGCGTGAGTGCCAACATTTTCTAGCCTATGTATCTAGTGGCTTTTCTGGTCTCTGACCCCAGATAAGTTTATTAGGGTACACAATATTTTGGGGAACACAATACCACCACATTGTCCTGTACAGTGGCCACACATCATATGGCAGGTATGTGTTGTGACACAGATATGGACTTCTGGAGCCCACAGCTGGGTCTAAAGATCCCTTCATGATCCAAGTGTCTAACATTATGTGCAGCCCAGCTTATCCCATCCTGAATTCTATATACCTTTAAAATTGAAGTAGCTTTCTTTCATGACTTGTTGAGATTGTTGCAAGGAATAAATTCAGCAAATCATGGAAGCCGTTCATTGACTTTCTGGACCCTATGCCTTGGCACCACCTCATAAATACAACACCATATATCATTTCCTCTGTGAATATTCGTGATAGGCATCAGAAGTCAGGACCAGCAGGCTGTTTCCTGTTCTAGGATTCATTCCAGGTTCCTAGTGTCAACAAGCCCAAAGGACAGAAAATGTGGGTAAATTCAAGTTCTAATGATCAACTTAGAAGTGATCATCTGAGAAAACAATTAGAATATGATAACTGAATGAGGCTTTAAAAAATGCCGAGGGGCTGAAGAGATGCTCACTGGTTAAGACTACTTGCTACTGCTCTTCCCAAGACCTACGTTCTGTTTCCAACACCCACATCAGGTGGCTCACAACCATCTTAACTCCACCCCTAGGGATTTAATGCCTCTGACCTCCTCAGGCACCCATACTCACATGCCCATACCCACATGCAGACATACACAACTATACATATTTCAAAAATAATAAAAATAAATCTTTAACAGTGCCAAACTATTTGTTATCAAAAATAAAATGAATATTTTAAACATTTCTCTTACCTAGGTTTGCATTTCAGAAAGAAAATATGAGGACCAGTATAATACTATACCTTCATGGATTAAGATTTTCAAGCAAATCATATTAAAGTTATACAAAAGAAACTTCAAAGGTCACTCTTGCCATTTTGTACGTCTCACTATATTTCACAAAACAAAAATCTAGTAAGAGTTTGGCTTAATCTTCATTGTTACTATTGCCATAACTGAATACAGAAGGCTAGATAATTTATAAAGAAGAAAGCTTTATTTACTCTAATTCTAGATGATACCAGGACCAAAGTCTACAGGCCACATCTTGTGACCTTCTTCCTGGTGGAGACTCTCCAGAGTCCTAAAGAAGCACATGACATCATATGGCAAAAAGACAAGAGACAGAAGCCAAAGTAGCTTTTATGACACATCTACTCTTGAAAAAACTCATTAACCTATTAATGATTAATCTATAAATGGGCAGAATGGGGGTAGGACACAGAACCTCATGACCTTATCTTTCCTTAGTGGCCCCACCTGTTCCCACCTATTAAGACTTCCCAAGATGATTGAATTTCAACCTGAATTTTAGCGGGAACATTCAAAGTGAAATAGCAGTATCCTTGGTAACAGATTATCCTTTGAATTGAGATTTAAGCATTTTTTAGGCATTTTTTAATACCTAAAAATATTTAGGCATTTTTAAAACCTCATTTTTTAAATGCTCTAGTTCCAAAAGTTGAGCATTTATTAGGCATGAGAAAATCTCCAAAACACACAAAACTTATTTTCAAAACCAACTGGACTACCTGATCATAGCTCCAGGGGTATAAGAAAAAAAAACCCACTGTCAGAAAAGGTGAAAAGTCATCTCCATAACTCATTATAAAATATTACAAACAGAGTGTTCCAATAACTGGGAGCTTACTATATATTTAAACCTCTAATATGGAGCAAGATTTAAAAGCCTAACCTCCCTGGAAGAGTACAAATGTACAAATTAAGCATGTCATCCAAAGCAAAAGGCTAGAATTAAAATAAAGGGGAAGCAATATGAAGGGGCTGATAAAGGAAGACTGAAACATACAAATCAGAGAAGAAAAACAAGAGAATCAATAAGTATATTCAAGAATGAGAATCCTAAAAATACAATGATAAATGAGTAAAATACTGGTACATTTAGTTGAAAGAAAGAAAATAGAGAAATCACAAATATACAAGCAGAAAATGTATTAAGAGAAAAATAAAAATTAAATAATTACTGAAAACAAGCCATATCTAGCAGAATATACAGTGTTCTGAATTAATAGCCACTATAAAGTATGAACTCATTTATTTGCATGTAATTTATAATGAATAAAATAATTCAATTCTGGAGAAAACCATATATAGGTTCTAATGAATATTGTACATTTATGAAGGAATAAACAGACTCAGATAAATAAATCATACAATCTTCACAAAGTATCTTATGTACTGTATTAAGTTCAAAAAAGATATCAATAATTGTGAAGCCTGAAATCCTAAGTGCTAAAGCTGACAAATAGTCTGGTTCAGTTTCATTGGTGCAGACAGAAGACATGAGATACCTGATTCAAAGACAAAGGACTTTTCATTCCTGGACACTAGGCAGCATGGTATCCAGGCTGGCATTGGATCCCCACATTTTCCAAGTCTCAGAAGAGGTTGGAATGTTGGAGAAAACAAGGTAAATATTGCTCACAGAGGGCTTCCTACCAGAACTGAGAAACACTAAATCAGGCAATTCTGAACTAAAACATTTTCTAAGCAAACTTACCTAATCTTGGCCTCAGATGAGGACATTATTTTATTGTTCTAGACACGTGGTTCTCAACCTGTGGGTCACATGACTTTTTCACAGGGGTAGCATATCAGCTATCCTGCATATCGGATATTTACATTACAATTCACAACAGTAGAAAAATTACAGTTGACACAGCAATGAAATACTTTTATGGTTGGGGGCCATCACAACATGAAGAACTGTATTAAAGGGTCACAGCATTAGGAAGACTGAGAGTCAATGACATAGACAAAAGCACATCTGTCTTCTGCCCCACCAGGAGATATTACTTCTGTCTTCCCAGGATACTCTCTATGCAAACATCTTTGACAATTCTGTGAAACAACTCAGTGCTTCAAAGCCATTCTGAAACAGGGGAGACCCATGAAGACTGTCAAGCAAACAGCACACACAATACACAAAACACTGTAAAACTAAATGTAGAGTCACAAATATATGCATAATGGCCACCTGTTTGGATTTAAGCCCATTCAGTAGGAATAAATTCATGCGTGGCACTGTAAACTTAGCCAATGGCTCCTGGCTGGTGAGACCGTAGCATCTTGAGGAGAACCTACCAATTTCTTAAGCCAAGATCATTTCTAACTTTGTGCTAAATACATGCATTTACACCCACAGATAAGTGCAGCTCTCACTCCTCATCAAGGAAGCTTCTTTTTGCAGCTGACTTGAGACTGTTACAGAAAGCCACAACTGTTCACAATGCAAAAAGCCACTGATAATGGGGTGCCTGTCCCTAGTTGATACATCTACAATGCAACCCCTATATCTAAGTTTCAAGGTATATTGTGGAAGAGGGGGCATAAAGATTGTAATAGCCAGAGGACCAGGACGCCTGCTTCTGGATAGTCTTCTAAAAATACAATAATAATAACAAAAATTTAAGTGGGGGGATGGAGATCAGAGAGTGGATCTGGGAGGAGTGGGGGAAAGAATGGAAGGTGAATATGACTAAAATATTTTATATGAAATTCTCAATGAATTAACAAAATTATTATAGTAAAAATAGATAACTCTTAATATAAAAAAGAAATACATGAAATTCTCATAACTTGGAAGTAGCTTAAACCTGTAAATGTCTATTGTTATAAATTATCAGGTATGGTTTTTATGTATGTGTATCTTAACTGTGATAAACAAATCAACCCAAAATTTAGCAACTGAAAAAAAAGGAAAAGAAAACACTGTTTTCTTCCCCAAATTTACAGCTCTTCAGGCTTTTTCACAGGAATATATTCATGTGAAGGCATGATTCTGTTGAAGGTCTAACATGGATGGGTTCAGTCCTATGTCACACAGTCGGTGGGTGTTATCAAGGAAGATTATTTAATTTCCTCCCATGTGGCTATTCATCCTTTAAGAGGGAATGTGAGTTTTCTTCTATGATGGGTAATTTTTTTATGTTCCAAGGGAGAGCAAGGCCTTATATAATATTACTATTTTCTATAGAGTATCACCAAGTTAGCCCAGATCTGAGCAAGAGGAAAAGTTTTCCATATTTGACGAAGAAGCTACAAGACTTTAACTTCATAGTTCTCATCTACAGAATCCATAGACAACCTGGGATTTATTAAATTAGCAGAAAGTGTGCAAAATCAATGCCCAGCTCAGCGCTGAATTTTTAAATAATTCCAAGCTCTGAGGAACAGAGGCTCACAGTTAAACACTCCTTCTGAAAAGTATTAATGCCACAGAACACAAACCGTAAAGAAAAGACTCCATGAGAAAATGTTCAGACCGTTCTGATTGAACAAAATGAAAGCATCACACTATTGCAGAGGTTCTCAATCTTAATCAGCAGAAGCTCCTTCAGAGGGTGACAACTGCCCTTAGTAGTGTTCTATATAAGACTCCTGTGAAAATCTCTGGGGCAAGTTGAGTTTACCTGAGTGGCACAGTTGGTTTCTGTAGATTTCTGAGGAACTTCTACACTGACATCCACAGTGGGTATTACCAGACTACATCTCCACGAACAAGATATAAGCATCTGTTGCCTTTTGTTTTCTCCATGGTAGCCATTCTGACTGGACTGGGAATGAATATCAAAACAGTTTAATTTATATTTCCCTGATGGCTGAGAATGAGAAACACTTTTCTAAATATATACAAGTGGTATCTCTTTCTTCTGAAAACTGTGCATTCAGTCCACTGACAATTTATTGATTGGATGCTTTGACCTTTAGCTGTTTAATTTTTGTAGTTCTTTATATGTCAGATATTAACAATCTGTCTTCTGAGTAGTTGGCACATACTTCTTCCCCTCCAGGAGCTGTCTGTTCATGATGCTGGTTGCTTCCTATTTTGTGCAAACATTTTTTAATTTTATTAAATCCCAGTCACCAATTTCACTTGCCACATTATGTCCTGTGTTGTTGGGGTCTTTCTAAAAGCCCTTTCCTGCGCCTTGAAAAAAAAATGCCTATGAAAGGTTTTAAGGTTTCAAGTCTTACATTGATTCAAGTCTTTGATCCATTTTGAATTGATCTTTGTGTAGAGTGATAGACATAGATTGAGTTTCATTCTTCTACAGGGGGATATCCAGAATTTACAGTACCCTTTGCTGAAGCTTTTTTCCAAGATATGTTTTTGACATTATTGTTGAAAATTGAATGGCTATAGTTCTGTGGGATTATTTCTGTGTCCTCTATTCTGTTTCTTTGATCAACATGTCTGATTTTGTGCCAGCCCCATGCTGTTTTTTTTAAGTATGCTTAATAGTAAAGATTGAGAATAAGTATTGTGATGTTTCCATTGTAATTTGTTCTGCTTAGGGTTGTTTTGGGCTCTTATGGGTTTCCTTTGCATCCATATATACTTTGTTTTGAATCCTAGTGTTGCCACAAATAAACTATTGAATTGACACAAATTCTGTTCTCTTAACTTTAAGTGTAAAAAGCCAACATTCAAGGCTGATCATGAGGACTGAGTGCCACAATGTTTATAAAAACAACCATCTGTAACCTTTAAAGAGTTTTGAAAATGCTGAAAAAATACTATTTTTTTCTCTTTCAGTTAAAAGTGGTCCATCTATTCATGTGTGTCCCTTTCTCTGAAGAATCTTGATACACAGAAATTTACTAGTTCTCTTTGTGGTAAGAGATAGATATTTGGGCCGGGCAGTGGTGACACACACCTTTAATCCCAGCACTCAGGAGGCAGAGGCATGTGGATCTCTGTGACTTCAAGGCCAGCCTGGGCTACCGAGTGAGTTCCAGGAGAGGTGCAAGCTACACAGAGAAACCCTGTCTTGAAAAACAACAAACAAACAAAATAAGAGATAGATATTTGGGAACCAAAATAGGGGTGTTGTTCAAATGTTATCTATCTGTGTGTATAACATATGATTTTCCACAAATGAGGAATCCATTATTCTGTAACAGGCACATGTATAGAATTTCTTAAGATTGATGGGAAGATGGCTAGTGATTTTTAAGGGTGATGGGTCACAATGTTTTTGATCCATGCTGCAAATCATCCCATGTACCCTAGAAAGTGTCTATTTCATATAACATGCATAAAAATATCTAGGAAATCTACTTTCTGTAGTTTACTGATTTTAAGTGACAAGAATATATTTGTGCCATAAAATAAGAGTTAAATGGAATTGCCCTACAATAAGGTAATAATGTGTCCTACTAGATACCAGAGACTTAAAAATAAAAAATCCCTCTGCACAAGAGAGACAGTTGTGTAGCTTGATCTGCTTAAGGGGCCCCCTGGCAATAGGATCAGGATCTATCCCTGGTACATGAGCTGACTTTTTGGAACCCATTACCTATGTTGGAACACCTTGCACAGTCTTGATGCAGGAGGAGGGCCTTGCACCTGCCTCAACTGAATGTACCAGGCTCTGCTGACTCACCATGGGAGGCCTTAATTTTTCAGAGGAGGGAGTTGGGGTGGGAGGCTGTGGGGGAAGGAGGGAAGAGAGGGGGATCTGTGATTGGTATGTAAAATGAACAAAAAAAATCTTAATTAAAAAAAAACAGTCTCTGGAATGTGTTTCTTAATTTGGAGCTATTCATCAATAAGGTCCTGCAGATTCCCCAAAAGTATAGGCTATTGTCAATGCTATTTATTACCCTTCAGAAGTTGATGGTAAGCTCATATTGCTGAATATCCCACACACTTGAGCCATAGAATATTGGGAAGTTTATCTAGTACACCTGGAAGCTTCATCCCTCTGGTTACTTTTCATAATGCTGGAAGATGTTATGCACACTACCAGTGGAGAAAAGTGATCACCAATCATATCTAGCTTTGAACTCTGGAAGCTACAATAATGACTGCCCTGGAAAGACACACCCACTTGTGCAGTGGCGGCATAAACGTCATAATAATAACCAATCACTTTCTGATTGGGCTGATGACCTACTCCACATGATGGAACTCAAACCTGGCATCATTTCCAGGCCAAGAACCCATGGTTAGACAGATCATAGACCCCAGGGGGAAAACTACTACTATTATGTGGCTAAATGAACATAGTATAGAATGACTCCGAATGAGTTATTGTTGTTTCCTCATATCAGTGCATCTTTCGACCCTTATCCAAGAGGTGTCTGTTTACAGTGGGTGATGATTAACACAGAGACCTACACCTGGCCAAGGTGCAGAGAGTAACATTTTATGGGATGCCTAGCCCTAAATAGAACAAGTATACTGCATCCCTCTTCCTAAGACTTAGAGATCATTTTGGGAAAGGGAACAGAAACAGTGTAAGTGCAGGAGATGGTGGATGACTACAAAAAAAAAAAAAAAAACAGTGTCTTCTGATTAGATTCAACAGATCAAAGCAGCTACACAAATAAACTCACAGTGGTTAGAATGATATGTGTTGATCTGGACAAGCAGGTCATTCTTCAGTGACAGGACCCTAACAGGGAGGTTATCGGGAGATAAGAAGATAAATAAGAAAAAGAAAATAGTAAAGGTGGTGTTCAGAGGTCTTTCAAAAGCTATGTCTTATTTCAAGCAAACATATTAAGAAGTACAGCATCTTAAAATAATAAGTTAGGGGAGAAATGGGACGAAGTCAGCAGAAAGCTAATCAAGCATTGTTGCATGCCCAATGGGAACACACACTATCTCAAGATCATTAAAGACTGAGCACCCAGCAGCCTTGGGACTGATAACTCCAGTCTCTTTTGGGGGTAAAGAAAAGTTCCCAGGGACAAAACCTTAGCTCTTTCTAGACCCGAAACCTAGCCCCAGACTTGACCTTGACCATCTGCCCCTGGGCAAGGACACAAAACTAGGTCCCCTTGGTCTTTTCATCAGGGCCTCTGAGAAAGCCTTGGAAATACAAACCAAACCCCAGAAAGTAAATGGGATTGGAGCATGAAACCACATCCATAGCCTTAGAGTCATTGAAAATTACTAGCTGCTGGGAGATGGAGAAACAGTTTTCTCTCTGAGTGCAGCCCCTGGTAAGTTGACAATACTTCTGGGGAAAATGATACATCCAAGAATATTTGGGAAACACAGATTCTTCTTAATGTTGTTTGTTTCTTTGTTTTAACTCACTAAGTTGAGTGTAGATATTAGGAGAATGAATCTGGGAAGAATTGGAGTGGGAATTGAATATGATCAAAACACAAAAATTCTCAAAGAACAAATAACATTTTTAACTAAAAATGTTTTCAAATTAATACCGTAAGGGGCTGGGGAGGTGGCTCAGTCTGTAAAGTGCCTGCTGCTCCTGCATGAAGGCATGGGTTCAGATCCTCGCACCCATGTAAAATCTGGACATGTTCATGGTGTCTGTAATTCTCCCACTAGAGAGGGCAGCGGCAGGATATCCTCAGAACTTGCGAATATCCAGTCTAGCTAATCTGTGACTTCTGGTTTTAGTGGGAGATCTTGTCTCAAAAGATAAGGTGGGGAGTGATACTGAAAAAACCCCTACTATGAGCCTTTAGACTCTGTAAGCATGCACATATGTACAATAAACACACACATGTACAGCACACGCGCGCACACACACACACACACACACAAAATTTCAGCGTTAAATATTAGCTAATTTTTAAATTTATTCATTTTCTTTATCTAGATGAATAATGAGTTATATTTCTATCAGTCTTATTTAAATATTTTCTGGAAATAAACTTGACAGTTTCTCCAAAGTCTCTTCATTTTCTTCTCTTTAGAAATCCTTCTACTAACACATCTAAAAACAAATCAAATGAGAAAGGTCACTGAGCAACACACTCTGTGCTTTTTACAATACAACACATAATTTTCATTAAAAAATATTGTTTCAGCACCAAATGAGCACAATATATTTGGTGATGAAATGTTGGTATTTTGTTATAACTTATAATTTAATAATGTATCTGTGAATATCTTTAATTAAAATACTGACTATGTCAATATGTAAAGTTTAGACAGGTTGCAGAGCTATTCATCAAGGGTGCTTGCTATCTTGAAAGGTTAACATCAGCAGAATTTTTTTTTCCTTTTATTTTATTTTACAATACCATTCAGTTCTACATATCAGCCACGGATTCCCTTGTACTCCCCCCTCCCAAACCCTCCCCTTCCACCCAGCCTACCCCCCATCCCACCTCCTCCAGGGCAAAGCCTCTCCCGAGGACTGAGATCAACCTGGAAGATTCAGTCCAGGCAGGTCCAGTCCCCTCCTCCCAGACTGAGCCAAGTGTCCCTGCATAAGCCCCAGGTTTCAAACAGCCAACTCACGCAATGAGCACAGGACCCGGTACCACTGCCTAGATGCCTCCCAAACAGATGAAGCCAATCAACTGTCTCACCTATTCAGAGGGCCTGATCCAGTTGGGGGCCCCTCAGCCTTTGATTCATAGTTTCATGTGTTTCCATTCATTTGGCTATTTGTCCCTGTGCTTTATCCAACCTTGGTTTCAACAATTCTCGCTCATATAAAGCCTCCTCTTTCTCGCTAATAGACTCCTGGAGCTCCACCTGGGGCCTAGCCGTGGATCTCTGCATCCAGATTCCTCAGTCCTTGGATGGGGTTTCTGGCACGACTATTAGGGTGTTTGGCCATCCCATCACCAGAGTAGGTCAGTTCCGGCTGTCTCTTGACCATTGCCAGCAGTCTATTGTGGGGGTATCTTTGTGGATTTCTGTGGGCCTCTCTAGCATTTTGTTTCTTCCTTTTCTCATGTGGTCTTCATTTACCATGGTCTCCTATTCCTTGTTCTCCCTCTCTGTTCTTGATCCAGCTGGGATCTCCCGCTCCCACAGGCTCTCTTTCCCTTGACCCTCATCCTTCATTACTCCCACTCATGTCCAGGTTGTTCATGAAGATCTCATCCATTTCTCCGTCATTGGGCGATCTTTGTGTCTTTCTTGGGGTCCTGTTTTCCAAGTAGCCTCCCTGGTGATGTGAGTAGTTTCCAGTCATCCTTGTTCCACCTCTAGTATCCTCCTCTGAGTGAGTACATACCATATTTGTCTTTTTGAGTCTGGGTTACCTCACTCAGGATGATTTTTTCTAGAGCCATCCATTTGCCTGCCAACCTCATGAACATCAGCAGAATTTGAACACTAGTCCTAAATGTGGTATGACCAAAGAGATGTAAGATGAGGCCAGACATGTGAACGTAGTCTGTAGAAATGATCTTTCCCATCTAATTATAATACTTCAGGCCTTTCAAGAAAAGGTGTATAATTAACATAGGGGATCAAATATAGCCCACAAGCAAGATGCCTTACTTGGAATAATCATAAATAGCATGTTGGGAATTAAATATGATAATAATAGAGTATGTGGCTTTGATTTCAAGAATTAAGAATGTAGTAAATAATGTCAGAATGTCACAATGAGGTGTTATCCAATACATTTCTTAAAACTCATGTAAATCTCTGATATCATACAGAGAAGGAAAACTGAAAAGCTGTAAATATTGACAATTTGACTAGATGGGTTTCTGTCAGATTTCCAAATTTGCATATTAATCTGTTTTATAGCCAAATAATTAATTAGGTATCATTTCTAGAACTATCAGTCCACTGGGTCAACTTCTAACTTCTCACCCTGAAATCTTCTCAAATTTCAACCAGCCCAATGTTCAAATGAAGAGAAAATAGCCATGCTGGAGAAAACATGGCCCCTCACAGCAAAGGATTCATAGAAGCATCCAAGAAATATTGTCACAAAGCCACCTGGAATAGTGCCACTTGAATCATTTTCCAAAGATGGTTGTGTCTAAACACACAATCTGCATTTGGGAAAAAAAAGCTTTCTCATTCCTACAGAGGGACTAAGAATTATGTCCATGACAGGAACATAGAGAAAAGAGTTACAGACAAACTACAGAGATGGCAAACTTCTGTTTTCATCCTCTTCCTCCTAATCTAAGGCACAGGTCAAAAAGGCTTTTTCTTCTCACCAGTAAGACATCCCCTGCTAGCGGATCTGTTCAAAAGGCTCAAGGCCAGACCAGCACACATTTGGCCAAAGTGTAGCCCTTTCAGCTTTCCCTTCTCTGTTTAATCTGACCATTCCTAATTAGAAGGGGACCCCACTGCAGCCCATGAAAGACCCTTAAAACTCCAACCGTTCCTGTGCCCCCTGCTCCCACTGATCTGCAGAGGCTCTTTGTCTCTGTGTGCTTGCTCTGTGTGTTCCTCACCCTAATGAAAGTCCACTTCACCAGCCAGTGCTGTCTATGTGTCAGCCATTCTCCTCCCTGCTACCTCTTGCACTCCAGACTTCTCGTGCCTTTTGATGCTTCATCTGGCAGCGGAAATGAACTTGACCCTGAGATGATAACACTAGTTTGAAATTTTCTTCAAGCCATAATAGTCTTCCTTTTGCCTTTGTATATATAGACAATGTAAGTTCAGGGTCCTCTGAAACCATTTCGACCCTCACTTCTGTCAGGCATGCCTTTATCCCAAGAGTCTTAAAAAAGAAATCAAAGAGTCTGGAGAAAAACAGACTAGACATATGCCACTATTTGAAAAGAATCCTTTAATAACAAATAAAATTTACACTATTCAAAAGTCTTCAAAAAGTTGTCAAGTCACCAAGTAGTCATAGTGCTTTCTCTAATTTTGTTCTATCATATTATCTCTTAGTAAGATCATTTCCATCATTTCACTGTGTGCAGACCACGTGCGAGACCAAGTACTCTAAGATAAGGCAATTATGAAGATAGTCTATATAAAATCTGTGCTGTAATTAATGGGACATATGCATATACTTAAATATACTTCAGAAAAGAATGTAAGTGACAAACCCTATTGTACGTACAGTGAGGAGAATAACGGTGGTGTAAAAGAAGCCCTCAAGGACACTGCAGTCTAGCTGAGGATGTAAAATGACTTGCAGAAACATACAATTAAAAAAGAAATTGTGGGACAACACAAGCTCCATGGTCATGTGCTTCCTTCTTCCTAGTCCAGCCCTATCCTGCTCCTTGTCATCCACATCCCTTTTGGGGTGCCTTTCTGAAGCTAGAACACATCTCCCTCTCTCATTCTACGTAAGTACACATCAGCTTCCTTGAAACTCAGTAAGAAGAATTATTCTCCCAGCCCCATCAAAACCAGGACATAGATCCTTGACAACTTCAAAGGCCAATTTCATTATCTCTCTCACACCCTCCATCCACATAACTGAAATACTGTTGTGTGACAGACTTTTCTTGGGGAGACACAACACACAACACACACACACACACACACACACACACACACACACACACACACACACACACACACCTCTGTTCCCCATGGATAGAGAACTCAGTACAGATAGAAGTAACAATTGCAGCAAAGCCCAAATTGGTGAACCAGTGAGCATTTTATTGGAGTGATTAACAGGAATATAGATGGATAACGGGTTACTTACAGAAGGAGTGATTGCAGAGGGCAGGAAAAATCCTGAGTGAATGTGCATTGTTGACATGAGCACAGCCATGTCAAGGATGCCAATGCCTTATACTCATGGCAATGGCAAGGACTTCCTCTGGTTGGATTGCATGCATTGATGATGAACAACTGGCCTTTAACTAAAACAGCACTTGCAAAAAGTAGGAAGACAGCTTCCTCCTCCAGGATGACTGCATGATCATGGACTCTTGAGATTGATCTCCTCTAGAGACCTGCTACTAAGATTAGCTAACTCACCCCCTCTCTTCTGCTCTATATAATAAACATGCTGATGGTCACTCTCTAAGCTCAGGGCCTACCCAGTTTTAGCTTTATGTGTCTGTCTTTCTTCATCTCTTCATTCATGATCAGGTATTCTGGGACCCAGCTGTGCAGCCCACTGCAAGGAATGACTCAGAAGCAGCTTCATCACTGAAAAGCCCACTCCCAACATGGGTCACTACTTCCAAATGCTGCCCTGTAGGTAGGTTGGGAGTTTAATAATCTCTCTACAGCTCATCTGGCCAAAGGAATTATTTATTCCTTTTACAAAATGGGGGAAGGGCCTTAGAGAATCTTACAAGTTTCCCTTTCTGAGACATATGAGCATTTGTTTCTGTGCTGGGACACATGAATCTCCCTCCTCTTCCTGAAGGGGGCTTCATTTGGGATGGAGCTGCTATACACATCCACTGGGAATCTTAGGATTTAGTGGTTAGGATTTAGAAGCCCTGACAGTCAAGGATGAAGTTCACACAGGGCCTGTTCCAAACTAATAGAGGAAGTGGTGCCAGGTGTCAGTGGCACATGCCTTTAATCCCAGCACTTAGGAGGCAGAGGCAGGCAGATATCTGTGAGTTCAAGACCAGCCTGGTCTACAGAATGAGTTCCAGGAAAGGCGCCAAAACTACACAGAGAAACCCTGTCTCAAAAAACCAAAAAAAAAAAAAAAAGAGAGAGAAGGTAAATAGATTAGAAGATAAAGAAACAAGAGGTATTGCAGATAACCCACAGATTATTGATAAAGGAACTACTTATTAAAAAATATAGTGAGAACAACTCACTAAACAGGATAAGGCAAATCCATCACAGAGTCCTGAAAGACTAATGGCCGGTCCCACACAGCTTCTGTCGTCTGAATCAGTCCTCACCATCCAAGCCCATGAGAGAGAGAAGAGATGGGGCCTGCATATGTGCCCTCAGGTCTTAAGCTAGCACAGAGGCCACACCCTAGGGGCTGGTACCTCAAGGTCATTGGTGGAATAGGTACCCACTACATCTCCCCTTTTTGTCTAAATAAGGAAGTTCTAAACCTAATACAAAACTATATACAATAGGAATGATTATCAAGTATTGTCCAGGAGAGGGGAAAGGTAATAACAAACAAAAATGGAAATACACCCAACAAGAACAACATCAAACAAGAAACACATGCTAAATGTCCAGAAATGTCCAGACCATAGATAAATGGCAAGTCACAGAGATTACTCCAATAGCTGCCCTATCCTGAAGAATCTAACTTTAGTACCTAAAGTGTTTTTAGGGAAGATAAGAGAGGATTGAACTGTAACTGTCTAGTCTTCAACCCCATCAAGGACCTGAGAAGGAAAATAATATTACCTGAGTAAACAGGAAGTGCAAGCAAGCAACTTCCGAAAAATTGCCAAGAATTGACAGAGCCAGTGGCAGCCTGGACAGTCACCTAATGTTTCTCTGTACCATTTGGGGCATCCATTTTTGGTTACAGGCCTAGAATATCTGACAGATCATTTTCAGAAGCAGGAATTTTAAAAGACCATCTTACCCTGTCTTGGCAACATTCAGCAGTCAATTTTCTTTGTGTCCTGCTTGTCCAGAGAGGACCAGAGAGGACAGTGTGCAAACTGTCAGCAGCTAAGCCAAGGTCAGTTCTTTGCCCAGCAGGCCATTTTTTTGCCAAGAAGAAGACAAACTCCATACGGAGTGGTTTGATGCCCATCATCCTCTCAGGAGTAGATCGGTGCTGCCAAGAGCAATATTGTCTTACATCAACTGAATTCTAAGTTATCAAAACATTTAAATACCATATTCTCTAGGTCTATGAAGTATTTGAAGATTATCTATCCATCTGACATATATTTCTGTAAGTCTGGAAAACCTAACCAACATATCTATAAATATGACAAGCATAGGTAACTATTAATCTGTAAGTCTTATCTACCTAAATAACCTAAGGACTCAGGCTACACATTGAAAGTAAACAATTTGTAAACAAATGTATGGCATAAGGACAATGACCTCAAAATTGTGACAATATACATAATATCTTAATCAGAGATAGAAATGTATAGTGCAATATGACAACAATGTCCTTAATATGTATCAATATACAAAATATCATAAACAAAAATAGAACATACATACAGTACGATAAATATAATTTTATATTTGTATCAATACACAAAATATTTCAAACAGTAGGAATATATGTACAATGTAAAAATTATAGTTTTGAATTTGTATCAATATACAAATTATCTTAAACAGAAATAGAAAAATAATTTCATATTTGTTTCAATATACAAGAATCCATTCCAAAGCAAATTATCTAAAGCTGATGGTTACCAATTTAGTTTACAAGTAGATACAATAATCTACCTTATTATTCTATCCTATCTATTCCCCTTTTTTCTCTTCAAAAAGAGAATCCTAAGTCTAAACTCTATTGTTACACCCCAAATCTTATTACAACTTATAACCAACCCCTAATGGATGACAATTATCCATAACCCTGAGAAAACAAAATCTGTTGGGAGAAGGAACATGATTTTTCTAAAATTGCTTCCTGCTCTCTAGGTCTCTCTGTGGGATCCTATAGGAAAGCTAAAACAATGATTAAGTCTCACAAGGACTAGCAAAAACATTTGTAGCCAATCTCAGAGGAATGGGTAAGGTTTGTCTGAAGTTCTGGCTAGAAGTGTAAGATTGGAACTGTCCTGAAGAGTTTACAGTCCAAAGCTGATCACTGAGTGGTCTTTATCAATTCAATGGCATCATTACAGACTGAGTAAAGTCATTGTTGTGGGGCCCCATCTTTCTTCTGGAGACTTCAGAGATTGCTATTAGAAAGATTTATTTTTCAATGTGGAAAACTTGAACATTATTAATATCAAAACAGAAAGTTTAAATTTTAAAATGACATGACATGTAAAGTAGAATTCTAAGGAACCAAGAATAAGCATGAAGAAAAAAGAAATCTTGACAATGGTCCCTGGATTATTAACTTTCTTCTGTCCCTGGATTATTAACTTTCTTTTCATATGAGACAGAATCTCCTAATTTTTTCTATCTGCAACATGCTTGGGTTTAGAGAAGGAGAGAGCCACATTCTAACTCCAAAGCCAGCTTGATTTATGAGTCAGGACCACAAATTTTCTAGAGGTAAAGAGATATTGATGTTAGGTAATGAGATATTACCCTGTAGAGTATGTTGGTACCAATAGGTCCTTCCCTTCTGCTTTAGACTTCTAGGTGTCCAAAGCTTTTTAATTTCTTGAAGATGGGTGTTTCTATTACCATGTAAAAAAAAAAAAATCAGAGCCCGGCCCCAACCCTTGTTTGGTGAGTACTCCTTGCAATTTGTAGAATTGTCACATCAGTGGTGAGCTGTCACTTCTCCTCATCAAGGGGTTTTTCCTGTTTGAATTGAGTTTTTATTAATTTTGTTGGTATCCATATCTTCTCCTGCAGAAACAAAAGCAAACCCCCTTCCCCAACATAGGACGTATCCTGGGTTCCATTTCGAGGTTAACACACCTTTGAGTAAACAGGTTGATTTAGCTCAGGAGTTTTTTCTGTTGTCCCATATCTCTCTGCAGCTGTTGTCCCTTTCTCATCAGCACTGAGAAAATTCAAGGCTAATAAAGCATTATGTAACCTACTTCTAGGGGTCATTGTTACCTCTTTCTGTTTATTTAGCATACCTTTTAAAGATTGATTGGATATTTCTATGACTGCTTGGCCTGTGGGATTGTGTGTTATACCTGTAATATGCTTTATATTGTAACAGGCAAAAAAAATAAAGTTTCATTTTACTAGAGAGGTATGCTGGAGCATTGTTAGTCTTAATTTCTATAGGTATTCCCATGATGGCCACAACTTCTAATAGGTGTGTAGTTACAGAATCAGCCTTATCAGAACTCATAGGAGTTGCCCGTTGAAATCCTGAATCGGTATCAATGGTATGGTGTAAATACTTTAATTTTCCAAATTCTGCAAAATGAAATACATCCATCTGTCAAATTTTATTTCTTTACATACTTCTAGGATTACTTCCTGCAGGTAATGGAGTTTGGTTATAGAAGGAGCAAGTAGGATTTTTTTATGATTTCCTTGCCTTGTTGCCTCCTGCCTTTCCTGATTTATTTGTATCAGTAAAGCCCAGAGGCCATGCCCTAGCAGCTGGTACCTCAAGGGCATAGGTGGAACAGGTACCCAATATAGAAAGGGGCCTTTGAAAGCAAAGCACAAAGGCACTTGGCTCTAGGGAACCCATTTACATTCTTCCATGGCCCGCTTTTGTTTCTAGTAGCCTGATATTAATCACTCTTTATCAGCTGTTTAAAATTGCTTGTTTTCCTCAGAAAATTAACAAACTTAGCCAAGCAATTGACCACTTTCTACCACTTTCATGAAAACCCTAGCTTTACTTTGCTAGTCACTACCTGGCACTGATTTTTTACTAACATCTTGATTATTCAAAGTAGTAATATACTAAAATATGGACCTGACTTTCCTCCTACCCTAAATACCATCATTAATCTAAGGAACTACAACATCCATGTCAGAACTAACACAATAATCTGACTGCCTGCACATTGGTTCACCTTCATTTCCACCCTGCAGCCTACACACCACAGCTACATCTCAACCCTGATCCATCCATCCTGAGTTTATGTGAGTGATGCCTCCCAGGACCAGTCTCTTGACAATCCATAGACACTATTCAGTTCACATCATTAGCAACCCTAATTCCATGAAATAATCTGCTCCCAGGACTCCTTCTCCCAACTCTGCATGCTTTTTCAGAGCTGTTTGGCAATTTACTTTCCTGGGATAGATTGGTGCTTTTTGGGCTTCTGTCTACCTTGGAATGTGGGTAAGGAAAGGAGAGGAAAACACTATCTTATTTCATTCCATTATTATATCTTGACAATGATTCCCAAATCTGTAACCCAAATCCATATGTTTACTTCACACTTGTACTCTGGGCCCTTAGGTAACTCAAGTTCTATTTCTCCATGCAAATATGTGTAGCCAGAAGTTTTCCTGTGTCCCACAACTGCTCAGTCCCAAGTTAAACACACAGAGGCTTATATTGATTACAAAATGTTTGGCCTATGGCTCAGGCTTCTCATTAACTAGCTCTTACAACTTAATTTAACTCACTTCTATTAATCTATTAATATTCTATTAATTTTGCCATGTGACTTTGTGGTATCACCTGTGTTCCATTTACATCTTGCCCTCCCGGCAGTGCTCAGCATCTCCCCCGACTCCATCTTTCTTCTTGTCTCTCTGCTTGGATTCTCTGCCTGGCTCTACTGTGTCTTGCCATAGGCCATAGCAGTTTTCTATTAACCAATAGTAGCAGCACATATTTATATTGTACAGAAAGACCATCTCACATCAAGTATGTATCTTAACACTTTATGTTATCAGGAATAAGGGAAAATTGCTTCTCTGTTTTTCTTTTTAATTAGTACATATTATACAATGGCTTCTAATAAATAGCTTTACTATATCAAGTACTATACTGGAAAATGAAAAGAATGAGTGTATTTTTTAAATATGTGATTTGTAAGTAATAATAATAACAATAATAATAATAATGTTTTACATTTTGGAATTGTTTTGTAAAACAGCTAAAAAAAAACAAGACCTACTTAATAGACTGGACATGGCACCAAAGATTCTGTGCTGAATGATTATCACCTTCATATTTAGTTTTTATGACTATCAGAAGGAAACTGGTTCACCTCCCCTACACGAGCAAGAAAATGGGCACATGATGCCTCTGCCTTTAAGAATTGCTGAGTAGGTTGATATTCCTGTGTCTTATAACGGGATAACTGCTGGCATTGTTTTTCAGTGCTGGTTCAGTTCAGTGAACTCTGCACTGCTATCTGCTGCTCTTCTCTTCATGATGATTAGTTACACCATCACACACCTACAATGCCATTTGTCCTCTGGTGCCCAGTTTCTACTGCAAGGTCCTGGGGAAATCTGTGTGCCACAGCTCCAGAGAACTTCTGCAGACTGTTGAACCGTCCATCAGTCACTGTAAAGTGCACATTTGCCCAAAATGTATTAGTTTTACATGAGGACACCTGGGATTTAACAACAACAACAAAAAATCAAGTTTAATTTGGATATTGGAAACGATGAAGTGTGTGGTTGCCCTGAGATGTGATCTGACGGTTCACCTCCATCTCTCAACTGTAGGAAGCCCCCTAATGACTCCTGAGAGCCAGCTTCCTTCACCTGGCAGAGATGCAACGTTTAAGAATTTGCCCAATGAAAATAATGACTTTAGAGACTATTTCAGGCTATGATTTCTTCTTATATAGCAATCACTTTTTTTTTCTGTATATAACTTAAATAGTCCATTTGTCCCAAAAAATTTCAGAACCTTCTTTGAGTAATACACCTTCAAATGTTAACTATAGCTCACTCAATCAAATTGAATAAATGATGTGGATAAGATACAAAGTCTAGTTCTGTGTTTAGGTGACTTGGACTCGAGATTCTCATCTAAAATATTTTTAGAGAGCAGTATTGATCATGATCCCGCACCTAATTGATGTCAGGTTGTCCCTGGCTTAGGTCTGCTGTCACACAGCATTGTGTTTTGCAGCTTCCTGGAAAATCACCTTGTCAAAGGCATTTTGCAAAGGCCAGGTGTATCTCACTGGCAAACTGAAGTATTACATGACATTCCATGTCTGAGGAATGGAACATAACTCACAATATGCTACTTGCTCATTTTCAAATCAGGTTCTGTAGAATGAAGAAGGGAGAGTTTTATGTTTTAGGTAGTTTTTTTTTTTTTTAACCATCATAGACAAGATTCTCACAGCTATGACAAATACCACAAGTGCCAATGTATGGTAACATTCGAGGAGGAGCTGACCAGGCCTAATGTTTTGCTCAATAAAAAAGCTAACAAGGCACAAAAATGTTGATTAACATTATATCCACTCCCCCAAACCATTGTTTGCTTTAAACATATTGCTTTTCCTCTTTATTTAATCTGAAGCAAAAGCAGAATTGGCACCCCACCATTGGATATTGATTTCTGATAGAGTCCTTAGGATAGATACATCATAGAATCATTTGCCTTTGTTTCAAAAACTGGAGAAGTGAAGATTAAAAGGGAAATTGGCACAAATCTTCCAAATACTTAGAGTAAACCTGAAAATTACATTCTCAAAGGCTTTTTCCACTTTATGTAAAAATAATGAAACTAGCATTTACAAAGAAAATAGAGGCATTAGCAGAAGCAGCAAGGTCTTTGAGAACATAAATCAGAAGAACCTGATAGCTTTTCAGTGAAGCTCAATGTGGATGAATAAGAACAAAGATGTCTCATATGTTGACAATATATGTAAAAAATAATTATTACTATTTATGTGAGTTTAAGTGTATAGACAGTGGATATCAATCATCTAGTGATTAATTACAAACAAACTCTATCACAGGGACAATTAGATCCTATCAATGTAATTCACTACATTTCCAGATCAAAAGAGAAAAAAAAAATGTATGTGATTAGTATGTTTTGGAAGTGGCCATTAGCACTACAGAGACTGAGAAAACAGCTATCAACTTATTTACAGCAGATAAAGTTGCTGAAAATAAGTCACTTCTTAAAAAGTTACTTGCCTTGATGTAAGCTTTCTCCTATAATAAAGGACAGGCGGTCACTGCTGTATACAAAGTTGCCACCGCTCTGTCTTCCTCTTTCATGAAAATACCATGTGTGTTAGATCAGGCTTCTCTTTTTCTCAGCTGCTACCTTTATACGGGTTTCCTTCGCTAAATACACTTCATACTCAAGATCTCCAAGTTCTTAAAAGCTCTCTTTCTGGACACCAGATTCACATCTCCAGTAATAGTGTTTTCCCTCCCAAATTCATCTGTTTCCAGAGCCCCAACTCTAGTTTAGCTCCATATATCAAGACTGAAAATCCCTCCTAGTGTATTACATCTGATCTTAAATATCAGGAGTTCAGGTAAAGGGGACAAATTCTTAGAGTGACAAAATAAATTAATAAACAAAATCTAACAAGTAGACTGTGCACTTCAATGTTCTCCTGGATGCTTAATAATAGCAAAGTAGTGTGCGGCAGTGTATATGACAGTATCACAATACTAACTTCAGGCTAAATCATCACCACATTTGGTCATTATAATATTTCTAAATACAGTAGAAGTTAATATTACCCTCACTTGTAGATGGATAAATTCAAGTTCATTTAAGTGATATGTCTTGGCAAATGTCATCCAGTTAAGTCATGGCTAAAAAAAAAATCACTACTATTCATATTTTTCCAAGTTAGACTCATATATTAAGACTAAAAATAGTTAACCCTATCAACATACTATATGTACACATTACATACATGTGTGAAATTGTCAAAGAATAAAGTCAATAAAACAGGGGCTGGTTGGGGAGGAAGATGGGGTGCAGGAGAAAGGAATAGAAGGGGATCTGTGGTTGGTATGTAAAATGAATAAAAAATTTCTTAATAATAAAAAGTTAAAATTTAAAGTTTTTAAAAAAGGTATTTTTAGATTTTATTTTTACCAAGTTGGACTTTGGTGGTATTTGTACTTTGCATTGTCATGGCCTCCCTATCCAAGGTTAGCAGATGTGTGTGCTGTGTATCTCCAGGAAAAGTCTTGTCACAAAACATGGGGACCTTGTAATTTATGGTATCACGGTGGCAAGAGTGTATATGTGGAAGAGACCAATTCATAAGACAAAAGGCTAAGGAAAGCCAATGAGTGGGCTTATTCTTTGTGACAGCTTGCTCACAGAGGAACTAAAAAAGGCCCAGCGAAAGCTACATTACTATTTAGTGAAGACAGCACCCCTGAAGAGCTAACCACCTTGCATGTATTCATTTGCTCATTTATTTTGTGTGTACATGCATGCATGTTTGCCATAGTACACATGTGCAGTGTGAGACCAAAACAGGAAAAATATATCTTGCAGGGTCAGACTAAGTTCCTGTTTGTGCTTGATCATGTGGGCAGGAGGTACAAGGGCAGGAAATACGTCAGGATGTGTACTTGTCCCTGATTGGATGTAGGAGGGAGGAACACAGGCAGGAAGTATGTCAGGGTATATGCTTGCCCCTAATTTAGCCTGATGGGAAATACAGTGGCCCTGAAGTTTTGCCCTTTTTAAGCCACTGTAAAATGTGACTTATGGCCATTTCCTGGGAACCCCAAAATGGTCTTGGCGAGAACCCATCTCCTGGTCAGTAAAGTTTGCTTTGAATTTGTGGGAGTGGTCATATTCTCAACTAGAGGGATTAATATTTTCTAGAGGCCCCCAGTGAGATTCAGATCACCCATCCAAATTCTAAAACTGAACCTTCACTCAGGAACTCCGGGGTTAAGATACCACTTTAGGAGGCAGGTGTCTTGAGACAATTCAAGGCTCTGAGGCTGCCTTTGGTGTGCAAACAATCAGACTGAACTGCCATGCTGAGAAAAACAGCAAGCATCTATGGAGGTCCTCTGGTGAGTCATAATCTGTTCTCTTCTATGTGATACCAATCCAGGATATGGAGGGGGTTCAATGGGACCCCAATATTCTCCTGTCCAGAGCAAATAGCAAGACATAGACTGCCTGCCTGGTTCTGGTTTGTTGAAATGTTTTTATCTGTATTGCTGTTGAACAGTTTTGTCTGTCTCTTTTGTATATGTAGATGGGTCTGTGTTTTCTGGTGCATTGGTAAGTTGTTTTTTTTTTTTTTTTTTTTTTTGCAATCATGGAACTGAGACAGAACTGAATGTTTTTTCTGTCTTTGCTGCCACCAGCTGCCAGTCACCACAGCTCTTATGGCTGCTTTTATTTTTTCTCTGGTCACTGGATTCAGGTTAGCAGGGAGCCAGAATTTAGGTATGGATAATATTAAAGTTGTTTTATACTGTTCTACTTTATTGAAAAGCTGGCTTTAGAGTTGGGTTATGGCCCTCCATTCTCTAGATCTAAGAATGCTTATTTAAAAGTTCCCTCTATGTCCTGTATCAGGGGATTTACCTGACATTGTGATGAGGGAAAAAGAGCAAAGCAGATAAAAATTAGACTTGGTTTATGTGAACATTCTGTACCTCAAGATTTATAAGTTTATTTTATTGGGTATGGTTAAATATCAGTGAAAAAAGTTAAGTTAAAACTCAAAATATGAAGTTGGTAGTAAAAATCTATGCATAGGTAATCATAAAGGAACCACATGGCATGATTCCATTTTGGGATATAGGCAACATGTGGCTTGCCACCATCTTTAGGCAGCCACATGGCTGGCAGCCAACTTTGCTAGCGTTGTCAAGGGCAGATAGTCATGTGACTTCACTGCCATCTTGATTAAAGGTGACCACATGGTGCGGCCCAACCAAGGAACCAACAATAGAACTTCAAGATATTTTGTATTAGGATGGATTTTTATATGACAATTCCTGTCCTGAAAACAGGGTTTATGAAAAAAATGGTTTAAAATCAATGCTTGTTAAGTGAGGTATTAAAGCTGTACCTCCATGCATTCATATACTAGAATGTACCTTGCTGGCAGCCAAACTTGTAATGTAAGAGTCACCTAGGTGGTATTGGTTTTAAAGGGGTCATGGGAACACCTGGGGCTTGTCAGTATATGGCAGGGCTGGAGTTCCTAAAGAGATCACAGTTGTAATTGGGGACCTTAACAGTTTTGGAAATGCCAGTGCCATGTGCTAGTCACCAGAAATACCAGCCACAGCCACAATTAATGGAGCTGGCTGGTTCCTAGAAGATGGGCTATGTATGCCACCAAGGATGGGGTCAGAGAGGTGACCCAAGCCCCAGAGGATTGTGAATGGATCCCAGATGCTGAGCATTAAGATGTTTGCTCTGTTGGAGCTTGGTTTTACCTTGTACAGATTGTAGTTGTTTCCCTCTTGAAACAAGAAAGTTACTCTGTTTTTGACATTGCAGGAACACACAGTTGAGAGATTTGAAACTTCTTTAATAGGAAATTTTGGAGTTTTACAGAAAATTTAAATTTAAAAAACTAGTTTTTTTTAAGGAACAGCTTTTAAACTAATAAAGCTATAGGATACTTAAGTTTATAAAATGTTTTATATTATTAATATGTGATTTTAAAAAATAAATAAAAGGCTAAAGAGTTAAAGCCACAGCTATGAGCACAAAATACTAAACACCAGAAACCAGGATATCCCTATCTTATGATGTAGCAGAACAATGACCCAAGCAGTCTGGCAAAAGCTTTCTGGCAAAGAGATTGGAGCAGTGGTTATCAACCTACTGGTCTCAACGCCTTTGAGGGTTGAAAGACCTTTTCATGAGGGTAACAGAGGACTGTCTGCATGCCAGATGTTTGCACTGTGATTAATAACAGTGAAAATATTTCAGTTGTAAAATAGCAGTGAGAATGACTTGATGGTTAGGGTCGCCACAACATGGAAAACTGTGTTGAAGGGTCCCAGCATTAGGAAGATTGAGAACCACAGGCTTAGAGAATGTCTTTCATTAACTTAGGTCTATTCATACTTAATATGTGCCTAGACTTCTTGTCTTTGCTAACTTTGTTAAGCTTTAGCTATGTTGATAAACTGAGTCTTATAAGAAACTGTTATATTCTGTAAGGGTAGACTATAAAAGATCAGGAAAGTTCCCAGTCTCCCTATGGAGTATATACATGATTTTAAAACTTTACTTTGATACTAAAAGGAGAGTCAACTCAGAAACTGTCAAAGATAATTAAGATATGCAAGTTTCTTTAATGTGTTCAGATCTGTACTTGTCATGCTAAGTACCAATGTAATTAATTACAGAAATAAGCCTTATTTAGCCTCCAGTATATGTTTTCAAGGTTACACTTAACTAAAAGCAAGCAAAGTTTGTGTAGCTCATATATACTTAATAGATGATGGTCCTCAAACTTGTCAGAGACCTGCTGAATATGGCATTTAAAAATGTTTAATGGAAAAACTTACTATGACAGAGACATCAGCTCTTAGTGGTAACTGCCAGGTCTCCAAAGAAGATGATGGGCCTGATAACACCACCTAGGTTATGGTAACACTTATAACTGCCCCAATGCTTTGCCCACCACCAGGACCTTGCCCAAACTGTGGACAAGCAGGGCACTGGAGAGTTGATTGCCCCACTTTGCCTAGACAAAGTAAGAGCCATCCCCCAAGTTCCTCCTCCACAGGAAAGTTTCTCAGGTCTTCTGGACCTAGAAGCTGAAGACTGATGCTCCCCTGGAAACTCTGACCCAAAAGAAGCCATGGAGACCAAAGGAGCCTAGGATGATCTTACAGGTAATAGATAAATCTCTGTCATTTTAACAAATACATGGGCCATTTGGGTTATGTTTCCTGCTATAATTTATCTTCTCATATCTCTGATGGCATTGATGGCTAGGCCAACTGTATCTTTGTCAGTTTAACAGCAGTAGGCAACCAGCTCCTCCCCACCCCCACAAGACTGCAGCCACCTTGTTAGTTCACTTCATATGCAAAAATTAGGTCTTGTCTTTTTCTAGAACTATTAGGTCTCCTGCTGAGAAAGGAAAACATGTTTGCTATGGGATGTTCTGTATGCTGTGAATGTGTTGCTCTGATTGGTTGATAAATAAAAGCGATAATTGGCCAGTAGCCAGACAGGCACTATAGGGAGGATAAACAGACAAAGAGAATTCTGGGAAGTGGAAACATGAGTCAGTAGACACCAACCAGCCCACTGTCCAGGGAGCAGCATGTAACAGAACACAGGTAAAGCCACAGAACACGTGGCAACATATAGATTAACAGAAATGGACTGAGTTTAATGTAAGAGCTAGTTAGTGGTAGGCCTAACTAAGCTAATAGCTGAGCAGTTTTAATTCTGAGTGATTATTTTGTAAGTGGCTTCAGGGTCCATGGGCTGGGCAGGACCAGAGAAAACTTCATCTACACATGTTTGTGTTGCTAACAGGCTTCACATTAAATGACAGACAAGTTTCAGATGTGACTTGTCACTAAAGGAGCATGCTCTGCAATGACTGTTCTCAGTAATAATTACTCATGTCTCTGGTAAATGACTAGAAAGAAAAAGGGTTAAAATCTAGCCAAGTTTTGAGGGTCTAAGAAAGTGTTCTAAGGTATATAAAACTCTGAGGATATGAAAGCTTAGGTAAGTTCTGAGGGTCTAAAAAATGATTTAAGGTGTGTAAATGCAAGTTTTAAAGATATAAAAAAAGTGATTTAAGATATGTGAAATGCTTTAGATTTCTTATCCCTTCTATGCTTTTATTATACTAAGATTTCAAAAGTTCAGAGTTTTAACACTGATCAATAGAGTTCTGATAAGATGGTGGAGCACTGACTGCTTACTATGCAGTCAAAAGCTCAAAGCTTTAAATTTCCTTTGGTTGTCTTCTAAGTATAGCCTTAAAAATGCTTCTCACTGAGCTAAAAACATGTCTCTTCAGTCTATGTAACTGGCTCTCTGGACAAAAAAAAATGTTCATGCTTTTTAACCCAAAGCTAGTTTTTGTTATGACTTGAAAGTGTGAGTCTAGTCCAGCTGTTTCACAGACACCCATTGGCTGCCTTTTTCTACAATGTGTATTTCATATAAACAGTGATAATGCTAACATAGCTGAACTTTTATCTCTTTTTGTAAACTAAAGACTTTATGTAAGCTTCAGAGAATTGAGGGAGTCATAAGACTTGGATCTACCCCTCACAGGTCAAAGGGACTCCAGATAAGTACAGCCTAAGTTTCCGCCACCTACCCATTCTTGAGGATGGATCTCTCTCTCCTTGTCTTGGGACTCTACCCTCCCCTAATCACTAGGACCATGGGCCTGAAAGTTCCAAATGTAAGATTTTCCTAAAGTTTAACTTCTGTCCCTAGTCTATATCCATCTCAGGAGATTTCCACTTGTGTGACAGATGCTATCCAGAAGTCAGCTGCAATCTACAACCTACTCCAAATGACAGAAAGCTCTGGACTTGCTGAAAGTTGATGTGAACCAGTTTAGTCAAGGTAATTGTTCCCTGTCTTCTCAGCTGGGTCAATTAACCAGATGCTTCTGATTAATGCCCCATTCCTGAATCCCCTCCTGGCCTTTGACTAGCATGCCAACATTCCTGACACCTGACAATGATGTCTTGGCTTCAGCAAGAATTAGTTACAGAAGATAGCATATCTCCCCTTGTCCCCAACAGGCTAGAATGTTAGATCAAAAAACAAACAAACAAACAAAAAAAAAAAAAACCTCCCTGGCATAGAGGACAAAATAGCTACCATAGTGCCTATTGGCATATCAAGAGAGGTACCTGTTAAAACCAAATAGAACCAGATCTAACAACAGGTAGATTCATTAGTTGAAATAGTTCTACAATGTGATAGGGCACTTGACCTGCTTTACACAGAACAAGGAAATGCTGTATGGCTTTAAGAGAAAGTGTTTATATACAAACTACTTAGGCATCATTGGAAATAATGAACTCTAAGAAACATTGCAAAAAACAGGGACCTAGGGTAAAATAAATAACTGCCCATTTTCTTTTCAAGGCTCCCTCTACAGAGTAAACTCTGTTGTTAGCCATTTCAAGGCCTTTGACCCTTCTGTTTTCAGCTAATTATTGCTAGCTCTTGATCATTAATGCCTTAACTAGATGATAATTCCTATCTGGATACCATTAAACGGATGGTTATTAGATTGCAAAAATATAAACAAGTACCTATCACAGTCAAGGATTTGACTCAGCATACAACTCATAGGAGAATATGAAACCAAAACATTGACAGCATTCGCTATACTCCATTGACCAAAGCAATTTCATAAATGCCAAAGGAGTATAGGTTGGAGTGTGAAAATTTGTCATGTTCTTGTTGCTTCAAATATGAAGTTTTAGGCTTTGGGGATAGGAGAATATATAATGGTAAATATCAGCCCAAAGAAATTTTAAAGAGAATCACCATCAGGAAAGAATTACATCTAAGCCTCCTCGGCAATATCAAGTTTCCTCAGAGACAGGTCAATTGCCTGACTCAATCACCTTGAAATGAGAATAGAAAAATAGACAAAAGAGAAAGAATGATTTTATGGCCCAGTAAGAGGTCAGGAGAGATAGAGGATCATTCTGAAGCTCTGCAGTCTTTTACAAAGAACCAATAATTAAAATACAATCAGCCTCCTGCAGGATCTACTTTCAAAGGGCTCATCAAGGTGATTGGAAAGTAACTAGTAAAAGTGTTCTCCTGGCATCTCTTAAAATGAAAGTATGTCCTTATAAATCCTTTGCATAAGACATATGAGGATATCATTGCTGGTAAGCTGTTTTTCTTCCTCTTAACATACAAGCATTTGTTTTAATTATCACATAAGTACAAAAATAAATACATGTACATGGGTACACTTCTTGATTATTTTCAATATTATTATTATGATGATGATGATGATGATTAAAATATTATAATATTATTCTCATTCCACTTTAAGTATCACTTTGAAGTATTTTTATGAATATTATCGTCAAGGGTATACAATGAAAAAAACTCCTTGACTTTATATTTTAAAAATATATGTCTTATTTAAGGAGATGCCATGAATGCATTGAAAGAATAAGATGGCTGTTGGGAAGGAGTCTGGTGGAAGATCCGCCTCATCTCCCCTCCCCATCTCTTTCCCCAAACCCGCCCGTTCAAAGCCCACCAAACACAGCTCCTCCCCCAGAGAGGCTCAAGACCACTCCTACAGGATTATATAAGCGGCATCCCAGAAAACAGACATGTGATTCTTCTGGTCTCAAACCCCATCTCCACTCTGTGGGGCTGGGGAATCGCCTGGGAGTGCTTTACCCATTAAACCTAGGCTTTCCAATTCTGCCTGATTCAGTTTGTCACGTTGGCGGAGAGGCCTTCAGGAGGCCTAAAACTTACCAATGGCTACATGTTATTTTCTGTGATGATGTACTGATATGATGATATTATTTAACATATTAGAATTATATTCCTTTTTATTTTTAAAATGGTCATAACATTTAAATTTTAATCAATTTTTAATTGGCCAGTAAAAATATACACATATATACAATGATTAAATCAAAGACATTTACCCATCACCTCACATACTAACTTTCTTCTACTACTAGAATCATACTTCAAATTTGTTGCTTTTCAGGAACATGGGATTAGGCCCAACTGCCTCCTTTTCCTGTGTTGGAAACTCAGAATTTCTGATCTGCAGACAAGAACCGACATTTCTACCTTCCCAGAATCAACCTAAAGCCTCCTCTGCATCCCGACAGCCACTTGGTTCACTGTACGGCCTATGCTTTTCTTTTTTTCCTGCTCAGTACCTCCCTTTCAAATCGGTGTTAGTCATCCTGAAACAGATTTTAAATTTTAAAACACTGACAACATTTTAAATACCATTTTTATGAAGAATGGCCCCACGCAACAAAATTTGATTTTATCATTTCTACCCCTCCCTTCATCCCCTCCTCACCCTTCTGCCCTTTCACCCCAGGCATCCGTCTTTCTGCTTTGACGTCTGACATGACCCCTTGTCATCTCACTCCTTTCTCCACACCTCTGGTTTGCCTTTTGAGGTCACCTATTGTGATTTCCAATTAAATAGCAATTTTTGTCTAAATACTAAAGTCCTGATTCTTCTATTAGATCAAGCCACAATTTCAAGTCCTAACAGAAACAATATAACAAATTGTCAAATGTTATCAGGCAATGGTGCCTGAAAAGCAAGTTCAAGCCCTGACAAGGCATGAAATAACAGGAAACTCTCATCATTCAGCAGCTGTTGACTGAACTTCACTAAGGGTCAGGATTTGCACAGCTTGCTGCAGAAACACAGACTAATAAGGCTTACTCCTCCATCTAGAGAGCATTCATACATTTTTATTCTTCAGGTAAAGTAAGTATTAAGGAATAATGGTGCTGTTATGAAAAACCTACTAACCTTCAAGATATAAGAACATAGTGTTTAGAGAAACAAAACATAAAGCAAAATGTGGCAGAGTCCATTGAATTTTTATTTTTCAAGAGTTTTTAGGAGGATGCAATAGTAGCATAACGCTTTTGAGCATCCTGTCATTAAGCTACAATTGTTTCTAATGCTGGTATCCAGGAATCATTCCTTTCCAGCAGAGACAATGTCTGCTCTGTGTGCTAATTAAAGTCTGAGTCTAACTTTGGAATATCATTTTCATGATCAAGTAACACTTGCCAGTCATGGTGCTACCTGCCTACAATGCCAGAGCTTGGAAAGCTGAAGTAGGATGATAGAGGATTTGAGGCCAGCCTAGGACAGAAACATTAAATCCTCATCTCAAAATTAAATAAATCTAGCCGGGCGGTGGTGGCGCACGCCTTTAATCCCAGCACTCGGGAGGCAGAGCCAGGTGGATCTCTGTGAGTTCGAGGCCAGCCTGGGCTACCAAGCGAGTTCCAGGAAAGGCACAAAGCTACACAGAGAAACCCTGTCTCGAAAAACCAAAAAAAAAAAAAAAAAAAAAAAAAAAAATTAAATAAATCTATCATAGCTTTTGCACAGCTGAGAATCTGAGACATGTAGACTAGAAATGGCCATCTGTTTCCCAGTAAGCCAAAGAAACACCATTTCAAATCCCCAAAAGCAGAAGCTAGAGTAGGAGCATGCTTTAGGTGCAACTTCACAAAGATGGGCTGGTGCCACTGCAACAGCAATAAACAGAATGTTTGAATGTGTTTGAGAATAGGAGGAGCAGACACCAATGCCTTGAGGAATCACTGTCTTCTCATGAAGTCTGTCCCTGGTGCTAAATGAATAAAGAGGCCATTCTTCAAACATAGATGGCAGGGAGGGCAACAGTCCCAAACTAGATGGTTATAATCAGCCAGAATAATACTGTCTGAGAGTGTTCTGAGAATACCCTGAGCTCTGCCATTCTCACTGGCTGAGGGCAAAACCAGTTTCCAGATCTATACTGGTGCTTCTGACAAAAGACAGAGTAAAGTGGAGTACAAAAAGAAGATATGAGTCTAAAAGTTTCCTACGTCAGCTGGTTTCTCATAGCTGATAAAGTATATAAAATCCCTCATGTCTCTTCCAAACCCAGTGGGGGGAAAATTGCTGTGCCTTGTATCTACTCCTTTGCCAGGATTTCATGATCTGGTCAAGGATAATTCATGACACTGGGTAGAGAGTTAACAGAAAGCCTTGAAGCTTGTAATTAATCCTAAGAGTGGGAGATGATTGAACAATGACTCTAACAACAGAAGAATAAATGATGACACAGTGACAGACCAGACAAAGGAGTCTAGTGCAAAGGGAAAATTTTACTGCAATTTCCATTTTAATTCTGTTGAACTATTATTTAGGAAAACTCTCTAGATCCGCTAGGAATATTAACTCAAACCTTCAGAGTTGTCAGCGAAATGCACTATGACTTTATTTTTAATTCCTTATGACTTTATTTTTAATTCCTCACTGCTTCAGAAACCCTGAGAGTAAATGGAGAGAAAATGGCCTCCTCTGCAACCTATACACTGACCATAGAAAACCAAGCGTCTGCCTTATGCTCATTTCACATTTAAATGATGGCACGGTCAGTACCCTGTTCTGTCTGTGACATTTGTTTAAGTTTAATTGCTGCACAATTAGAAAGCTATTTTATTACATTGAAAATGGGCATTAATTTTTAAAAAAATGAAATGTCTATATCTCAGGTCCTTTAAATACCAGCTAAGAAAAACTCACACTAGAACAAAAAGAGATTTACATTTTTAAATATAAAAATGTCCCTTTGAGGAGATATAATTAACCTTTACTGAGATTTCACTAAGTGCTAAGCATTGGCTGATATGTTGTATAGAAACCACATCATTTAGTTCTCACTCTGTCTTTTAAGGTCTTACAAATAGATGGGTGCTGCTGGAGATGTAGAGTCCCAAGCAAACTCAACTTCATTTGTTCCTCATCTTCTTGCCCATAACTCCATAGACTGCTCCCCACCCTATGAGTTCTGTGCCCTTGGTATCCTGAAAGAGAGTGTAAGGATAAATGGAATTTTAAATATTGTATCTTTGAGACAGTGTGGAGAAGAAAGCAAATCCTAAAAGTTTTATATTTACTACACTTAACTAAACAGGAGTATTTTGCATATTTTTTGTCATACCTAATTTCCGTTATTCACGGGAAAATCCAGAAAGAACAGTAGGAATATAGCAGATGTGTTTTACAAAGACAGTTGATAAATGCTGCAGTGGATTGTGAAGTTTCTATCAACCAGACAGAACACAGCACTCCCTACTGGAGACTAAGTAGGAAGCACTGGTCACAAGTTAACAGGAATGTGAGTTAGTTTAAGCAGAAGGAGGGGTACAGAGTAATAAAAATTCTTTAAATTACAATAACACACTGGACAGATTCAAAATGCTCAGAATCAGTAAAGCTCTAGTTACAGCCTAACATTAAAATCTCTTCTAGTGATGGCCCATAGTGCATAGAAGTAACTGAACATTGGGAAAACCAATTCATATTCTTGGGATGGCTACTGTAAAAAAGAAAAGGAGAAAAGAATGACATCAATGGATGTGCTGAAGTGGGCTGGTGAAAGCACAAGAGGCCTCAACCTTGCACAAAGAACTATAGGCAGCAAAGGAATGTTAAGAGTGGGAGAAATAGACCGGACAGTGGTGGCGCACGCCTTTAATCCCAGCACTCGGGAGGCAGAGGCAGGAGGATCTCTGTGAGTTCAAGGCCCGGCTGGTCTACAGAGTGAGATCCAGGACAGGCACAAAGCTACACAGAGAAACTTGTCTAAAAAAAAAAAAAAAAAAAAAAAAAAAAAAGAGCGGGAGAGCACACCAGTTGGTTATCCAAAGAAAATGTCAGTCCTGAAACATAAGTACGAGTAACACTATACAAACTGAGCAGGCTATACTTAGGAATATATCAAATATATAAATGGATATAAATAGATGATATAGAAATATGCATTTAACAGCAATTAATGAAAAAAGGGATCATGAATTTGAAAAAGAACCAGAAAGACTATATAGGGAATGGAGGTAGGAAAGCGAGAGAAGAAATGATGATGTAAGTATATTATAATCTCAAAAAAAAGGAAGAAAGAACTGAGCATTATTATTTTCAGATCCTGTGTCCTGTTTGTACAAATGATAACGACAGGACCACTGTGGAAAGCAGTTTGCCGATTCCTCAAAACTCAGACATAGAGCTAACATACAACCCAGCAATTCCACCTAAGGATGCACACCAGAAGACAGAGAGCAGTGACTTGAGTAGGTGTTTGCACACTGATGCTCATAGACACTGATGTTCACAGTAGTCAAATGACAGGAAGAAATGTCCATGAATGGATGAAAACATGAACAAAATGGAGTATGTACTTATATGCACACATATTTATGTATACGTTTATTAACCCTTTAAAAGTATTGAAATTCTGGGGTTAGAGAGATGGTTCAGCAGTTAAGACCACTGGCTGCTCTTCCAGAGGACCTAGGTTCAGTCTTCAGTACCTGTATGGCAGCTCACAATCATTTGTAATTGTAGAGGGCACAGAACCTTCTTCTGGCACCTAGTTGGCAGCAGTAGATCCCTAGGGGCAGGCTCCAGGTTCTACACATTCTTCCCTTCCTAGTGTGTCACATTATGAGGAGCTTCTGCCACATGCTCCTGCCACTGTGTTCTACACCACAGTATTGTCTCTCACCAACACCATGCTAGACCAGACATTCTCTGAAACTGTCAACCAGTGTTAACCCTCCCTTAAGTTGTTTCTGTCCCACATGCTCACAGTGGTGCCAAAGTAACTAATAGTCTTTCTAGTAAGAATTTTAATAATGTAGCATAACCATTGGCCCAGAGAGAATCTAGTACACACACACACACCAAACACCCACACCTGGTAAATTACAGGGATACAACGCTGAGAAGTACAAACAGACTTAGAAGACAAGGAGAAACATTTCACTAAGAAGGATGGCACTTCATGGCCCTCCAATGTTAGACAACAGGGATTTCCATAGTGTATGGTTCCATTTAAATCTGAATACATTAATTCATAATTTGGTGGCACTGAATTGTTCACACTATTTCAACAATATCTAGGAATCTCTCGTGTCAGTGGATACTTCAGGTGATAGCCTGTAAAATCTATTCCACCACCTTCACCAGTGTGTGATTAATGAATAGAATCAATTTTGAAGCTACAAGCATTGGTGGGTTTTTCTAACATTTTTACTCTCAGTTCTCAAAAATTGAAGCAAAGAGGATTTATTTTCTAACTGTGTTTCAGTAGTCAGTAAAAGAAAACATTCTCCAAAAGACAGGAGTGTTTTTCTATTTCTGACTTTCAGTCAACCTGATAGTCTCCCACCTACGTGAACAGCTTTCAGAGTGGGTTTGGATGACAAATTAGAGAATATGCTTGGAAACTGGATGACAAAATGATGAAATGAATGAAAGGTAATTCACAAGAAGAATTCTGCAGTTGAGATCACACTGTCCATGTCCGTTCCTGGCAAACAGCAACTGTATCAACCAGTTAGGTCAGATCATATTGACCTTGTCTTCTAGGGCATTCTAAAGCTCCTTCTAACTCACAATGAGAACACTTTCTAGAATGAGGCAAGTGAATTACAGGCATTTAGCTACAACATGTCTCAGTTGTAGCTTCTAATGTTGAAGTCTCTAGAGAAAGTTGTCATGTTAGCAAGAGTAAGTAAAACTACAGAAGGATGAAAATGTGAGAAACAGTGTCCTCTCTCACTTGAAATTATAATCAAAACGGAAAATGAACAGAAAGGAACCTTCATGAATTTCTATTGTGACAGTCATGCAGTTAATATATGATATGATATAATATTATACATTATATGGTTATATATTTAAATATATTATAATTTAATTCTTTCTGGGTTTACTCATTTCTTTTGATAACTAATAGGTTTCTTTCTCTTCACACACTTCAACTCAATACTCCTGGGAAAATAAAATTATGAGAAATAAAATCTAACTACTCATTGTTATATCACTGCATTAAAATTTCCACAAAATAACACTTTATTGAAAGTAAAGAATTCAATGCTGGCAAGATAGCTGAGTCAGTAAGGGTACTTGCCACCATGCCTGACAACTTGAACTAGGTCTCCAGAACTCACATGGTAGGAGAGAACCAGCTCCCAAAAGCTGTTTTCTCACCTCAACACGTGTGCCCTGGTACACAACCATGCACACAACATAAATGATTTTTAATTATATTTAAAAGTATAACATTAAATTGTGTTGGAACTGAGGAAATCTATTCCCTACCTATTAAATGTGTCAAATTAAATGTGTAACTGCAATAAAGTTAGATTTTTTTTAAATTTTAAGAATCCTCATATTTATTCTTCTCTCACATAATACATCCCTACCGCAGTTTCACCTCCCTCCCCTTCCCCAGATTCCTCCCACATCCCCTCTCCCCCAACCCCACTCCTAGCCCCCCACTCCACCCCCATCTCCTCTCTAAACAGAGAAAGCCACCCAGGGACATCAACCAAACATGGCATGATATGCTACAATAAGACCAGCACATACCATCATAACAAGGCTGGACAAGGTGACCTAGTAAAAGGAAAAGTGTCCCACAAGCAGGCAAAAGAGTCAGGGACAGCCCCCACTCCCACTGTTAGAAATCCCACAAGAACACCCAATTACTCGGCCATAACATATATGTAAAGAACCTAGGTCAGACCTACAGGTTCCCTGATCTCTGTGAGTCCACCTGAATACCAATCAGTTGATTCTCTGGACCGTGTTCTCTTGGTGTCCCTTCTGGTTCCTCTGATCCTTCCTCCACCTTCTCCCCAGGACTCTCTGAGCTCCACCTAATGTTTGGCTGTGGGATTCTGTATCTGCTACCATCAGTTGCTGAATGAAGTCTCTCTGGTCTCATTAATTGTGATTTTGCTAGGTTCCAGTCCCAGAACACTCTGCAGACAGTAAAAACTGTAGGTCAAAAGATTTGTGGTTAAGTTGGTGTCCCAATGCCTCCATTTGAATTGCCTAGTTACAAAAGAAGGCCTGTTCTGGCTCTGTATCCCCCATTACTAGGAGTTTTTCCTAGGGTTACTCTTGTAGATTTCATGGAGTCTCCATTGCACTTGGGTTCCACTTCAGCCCAAAATGTCCCCCAATTCCAGTCATTTCTCCTAGTATTTTCTCCATCCCTCTCCCCTTCACTTGATCCCTCTTGTTCTCAACCATACCCACCCCAGTCTACCAGGAAAATCTATTCTATTACCTCTTTCCAGGGAGATCCTTACATCCCTCCTTAAGTCCTTCTTATTATTTAGCCTCTCTGGTTCTGTGGACCTTAGCATGACTATTGAACTTTTAGTTTACAGCTAATATCTACTTATAAGTGAATACACACAATGTTTGTCTTTCTCAATCTGAGTTACATCACCCAAGATGATTTTTTTCAAGTTCCATGACTGCAAATTTCATGATGACTTTGTTTTTAACAGCTGAGTAATACTCCAATGTGTAAATGTACAGCACTTTCTCTATACATTCTTTAGTTGAGGGGCATCTAGGTTGTTTCTAGTTTCTGAACATGTTTCCAGTTCTATGAACACAGCTGAGCAAGTGTCCTTGTGATGGGATGGAATGTCCTTTGGTTATAGGCCCAGGAGTGGTATAGCTGAGTCTTGAGGTAGATCAATTCCCAATTTTCAGAGAAACCATGATATTGATTTCCAAAGTGGCTGTTTAAATTTGAAATTTCAACAGCAGTGGACGTGTGTTCCCCTTGCTCTACATCCTTGCCAGCATGAGCTGTCACTTGTATTTTTGATCTTAGCCATCTGATAAGATGGAATCTCAGAGTCATTTTGGTTTGCATTTCCCTAATGGCTAAGGATGTTGAACATTCTTTAAATGTTTCTCAACCATTCTGCTTTCCTATGTTGAAAATTCACTGTTTAGATCTGTACCCCATTTTTAATTGAATTATGTAGTTTGTTGGTGTTTAATTTCTTGAGTTATTTTGTATTTTGGATATCAGCCACTGTCAGATGTGGAGTTGGTGAAAATCTTTATCCACTTTTGTGGTTGCCATTTTGTCCTATTGACAGTGTCCGTTGCCTTATAAAAGCTTTTCAGTTTCATGAGGTCCCATTTATTAATTGTTGATCTAGTGCCTGTGCTATTGGTGTTCTGTTCAGAAAGTTGTCAATGCATTCAAGGCTATTGCCCAATTTCTCTTCTATCAGGTTCAGTGTATCAGAATTTATGTCGATGTCTTTGATCCACTTGGACTTGAGTTTTGTGCAGGGTGATAGGGATCTATTTGCATTCTTCTTCATACCAACATCCAGTGGGACCAGCAACATTTTTTGAAGACACTATCTTTTTTCCATTGTATGCTCTGGCTTCTCAAAAATCAGGAGTCCATACATGTGTGGATTTACATCTGGGTCTTCAATTCAATTCCATTGATCTACCTGTCTGTTTTTATGCCAGTACCATGTAGTTTTTATTACGTAGTACAGTTTGAAATCAGGGATAGTAATACCTCTAGAAGATCTTTTATTATACAAGATTGTTCTAGCTGTCCTGGGCTTTTTGTTTTTACATATGAAATTGAGTATTGTTCTTTCAAGGTCTACAAAGAATTGTGTTGGAATTTTGATAAGGATTTCATTGAATCTGTAAATTGCTTTTGGTAGGATGACCATTTTTACTGTTAATCCTACCGATTCATGAGCATGGGAGATCTTTCCATCTTCTGATATCTTCTTCAATTTCTTTTTTCAGGGACTTAGAGTTCTTGTCATACAGGTCTTTTACTTGCTTGGTTAGAGTTATCCCAAGATATTTTATATTATTTGTGGCTATTGTAAAGGGTAATGTTTTCTTATTGCTTTCTCAGCCCATTTGTCATTCGCATATTGGAGAACTACTGATTTTTTTTTTTTTTTTTTTTTTTAGTTATTCTTGTATCTGGCTACTTTGTTAAAGATGTTTATCAGCTATAGAAGTTTCCTGATAGAATTCTTAGGGTAACTTATGTACATTAACGCATTGTCTGCAAAAAGATGCTTTGACTCCTTTCTTTCCAACATGTATCCCCTTGATCTCCTTTAGTTGTTTTTGTTTGTTTGTTTGTTTGTTTTGTTTTGTTTTTCGAGACAGGGTTTCTCTGTGTAGTTTTGGTGCCTGTCCTGGATCTCTCTCCAGACCAGGCTGGCCTGGAACTCACAGAGATCTGCCTGGCTCTGCCTCCCAAGTGCTGGGATTAAAGGTGTGCACCACCACTGCCCGGCTTCCTTTAGTTGTCTTATTGCTCTAGCTAAAACTTCAAGTACTATATTGAATAGATATGGAGAGTAGACTTTTATCATGAATGGATGTTGGATTTTGCCAAAGGCTTTTTCAGCATCTAATGAGATGACCATGTGTTTTATTTTGTTTTTCTTTCAGTTTGTTTATATGGTGGATTACATTGACAGATTTCCTATCATTTTAAACCATCCTGAATCTCTAGGATAAAGCCTACTTGATCATGGTGGATGATCTTTTTGATGTATTCCTGGATTCCATTTGTGAGTATTTTACTGAGTATTTTTGCTTCAAAAGCCACAGGGCTGAAAAGATTGATAGTTAAGAGCATGGTCCTTGCAGAGGACCTGAGTTTGGTTCTCAGCACCTCACAGGGTGACTCACAGCCACCTGTAAGTCCACTTCCAAAGGAGTTCAGCACCTCTAGCCTCCATGAGCACCTGCATTCCCATGCAAGCACACACAAACACACACACACACACACACACACACACACACACACACACACACACACACGATTAAAAATAAAATCTTAAAAATCTGAAAAAACTGCATAACTTTGACAACACTGAATACAACAAGCAATTTGTCAATCAAAATAATGCTTGGTTACTTACTAGAACAGAAATCTATGAATCCTAGGGCTATACTCCCTGGATTTGGAGTCTGTCTATGAGATGACCTGTTGTTTCTCTAGTATATTTCGTATAGAAATGGAGATGACAATGACAATCATGATAATGATGATGACATTATTTTGTTCTGAAAATTAAACTAACAAGTGTAGATTTTATAAGACTGTTGGATTCATAGAATGTTGTATTTCTAGCCACTGGAAGTTCTGAAATCCTCATGCAGCATTTGCCGGTAGGAGGAAAAAGTAACATTTTGTCCTAATATCCACCATTTTGTCGCCCTGCTTTCTTTTTAAATATCTATGTGCTTGTTCTCCTAAAGGGTAGGATTGAACAGCAAATCCTCCTCTACCCATCTATTTCATTTGTGAATTTGGAAGAAACTCTCTTCGGCTACTAGTAGCATTTGACAATGTCTTTAAAGCCAGTAAAGCTAAACATGTATGGAACATGAACATGTCAAAAGAACATACTGATTCTAGTAGTTCCAGGGAAATTGCACATTTGTATACCAAATTGAGTCACTCTTTTAGATACCAGTATTTTGCTGATATTTTATCTGTTAAGCTGTTCAGATTTGACAGTGAAGGTTAAAATATATTCTTATTATTTTGGCCAATGTTTTGATCTCTCGTCTCAGATAGAAATGTTTGTTCCTTATTACTAGGAAATAAATAGCAATGCCCTTATAACTTTTGAACAAGAAAGCATCTGATCATTCTGGGGACAATTTAATGGTGCATTAAATGAGACAACCTTGTTTTTTTGTTTTTTTGTTTTTTTTTTTTTTTTTTTTTTTTTTTTTTTTTTTTTTTTTTTTTTTTTTTTTTTTTTCCAGAAGCAGCCGTGAAAAACAAGTGAGGTGATAGGGAAAATAAGACACTATGGATTTCAAAGGGCTGGTCTGTTCATCAATGCACCACAATCAGATAAAACACTGCAGGGCACACACAAGGTTTCATAAATAGAGCTACTGGTGAACCAAAAGGTTGATTTACCTATTACTATGGAGCAGAAATTTTTGGACAAACTCATTCTCCACTTGAAGAAGGGTCATCACCTAAATGTGAAAGGAAAGAATGAGCAGGTGTGGACTTCTCCCTGTGACTATGTGCAAGTCCAGAGATGGGCAAGGTCCAGAGATGCTAAATGTTCCACGGCATAGAAGGAAGTGCAGGGGACAGTTTCGGCACAATCTAGAACAAGAAAGTTTTTCACCCAAAATGCAAATGGTAACCCTTGTAGAAGTGGAGTTGAGATGGGATAAGAAATCAAGAAACACTGCCAATCAGAGCAAAGGGAACAGTTGGGAGCAAGAGGTGGGTGTTTTATGTTGTTTAGGGAGCTTTTACTATGATAGAAGAAGGAACTGCTTAAAAATCTGAGCTAATTCAAATACAGCAGGCTGCTTACATTTAATTTTACCCACATCAGAGCTTCCAGGGTGTATGTGCAAGTCCCAAAGTGACGTTCAGCAGATAGTTTTAATTGTAAAACTAATAGAGTCTGCATAAAGTAAGATACAAATTTGCTTGAAATTTAAAGGAAGAGATTCAGAGGAATCTGTGGTGATATTGTGTTCCCCAAAATATTGTGCACCCTAATAAACTTATATGGGGTCTGAGAACAGAACAGCCATAATATTAAACGTAGAGGTTAGGCAGTGGTAGCACATGCCTTTAATCCTAGCATTCCAGTGAGTTCAAGGCCACACTGGAAACAGCCAGGCATGATGACTCATACCTTTAATCCCAGGGAGTGAGCCTTTAATCCCAGGAAGTGATGGCAGAAAGCAGAAAGGTATATAAGGCATGAGGACTAGGAATTAGAGCCTAGTTAAGCTTTTAGGCTTTGAGCAGCACAGTTGAGCTGAGATTTATTCCAGATGAGGACTCAGAGGCTTCCAGTCTGAGGAAACAGAATCAGCTGAGGAACTGGCAAGGTAAGGTGGTTGTGGCTTTTTCTGTTTCTCTGATCTTCTAGCATTCACCCCAATACCTAGCTCTGGGTTTGTTTTTATTAATAAGAACTTTTAAGATTCGTGCTACAGGAATCCTATGTGCAGCAACACTAGAGCATATGGCAGAGCTTCAGATGCAAGCTTCCAAACATCTCACCTCTCACCTTCCCATCCCCCACAGTATTAGTGGGTGGCACTTCCATGGAAACTACCCATTTCTATTAATCTGTGTGTTGTCACATGGCCGTGGCATTACCGGTCTGCTGGCATCTTGTTGCTCCTTGGGCAGTGGGTTGGTGTCTGCCCCAACTCTGCTCTTCTTCCCAGTATCTCTCTTGGATTTCCTGAGTGGCTCTTATGCTGACTTACTATAGGCCAACGCAGCTTCTTTATTAACCAATAGTAGCAACACATATTCACAGTGTACAGAAAGACCATCCCACAGCATATTATAAAATTTAATTTCCCAAAGCAAAAGATATACCCTCACTGCTTATGTCTTTATTCATCCTGTTAATCTCCAACAACAACATTCAGTCTTAATAGGGACTTCCAAGAAAGTAGAAAGATTAATAACAAAGACAACCTTTCTTGGAAAAGTAAACTAGAGGTCTGACCATCTTTGAGTTTATAAACTTTCAAGCTCCTTAGTTTCCTTATATGTTCATGAAACAAATTTGCCTCCAAGAATCATTACTTCCACTGAATGTGAATGCATTCAACTGACATTAAATAGACACTTTCAGAAAGTGAATCATCATTCTGGATCACCTGTATAGTATTGGGTTAATGACATGGAATCTGTGATCAGACAACTTGCTGTAGACAACGAAAAATCTAAGTCTCAGAGCCTCTGTCAGCTACATAATTTGCGTGATTTGGTGTTTGTCTTCTTTTGCTCTTCTGCATTTCTGATCACAGTACTCATCTCCTAGGTCCTCATACAAGTTTAAGTTGTATGGTTTCCAGTTTGAAATTACTAAAAATGTTAAGACACAATAGAATGTGGGATCCAATGCAGCTTGCTCCAGCCCAGAAGAAACTACACAGTTCCACGGATCATGGGCTCATGGCAGTGCTCCTGGTCTTTGTTTTCTGTCCTTGGGATATTTATGTATTTCATAGGGTGAAATTTCATAGCATGGATTTTAAGTCAAGTAATCTATGCAAAACAGTTAGAATAGCAACTGTATGTGGAAAACCAATTAGTGCCTGTATATGTCAAACAACTGGGACAGAGTCTATATGTGTAAAACAGAGTAATGATCTGTATGGAAAACAGAACTGTGATCATGTATGCAAAGCAGAACAGTGTTTGTCTATATAAAATAGTTTGAATGGTGCCTGGCACATAAGCCTTAGGTAAGTGTGAGCTATAAGATGTAAAAAAAAAAAAAACACACTCCCTGCTCTTTAAGCTATAAGAAGTAATAACTTCCACATTCTAAATTTGTAATGAATGAGTATGCTGTGGTCCTAATATCCACAGGCTGCGCTATTGAAATGCATGTGACTCAGAGATAGAGAAGCGAAAGACAGGAAGAGAGAGTTGGGGAGAGAATAGATCTATTTTTTGGGTATTTTTTTTGTCTTGTAAAGGAAGGATATACTGAAAACATTGTAATCATCATCATCACTATCAACAACAACATCATAGTAATAATGATTTTCTTCCAAGTAACATAAAGTGCTTGTTAAACCACATCTCATAATAAAAGGAAGGAAAATGGATGATGGGCTAATGACATTATTGTCATTATCTGTGCAACATAATAACACTTGTGGTAAACTTTAAAATAGAAAATAAAACATCTAAGAAATGTACAAAGGCACAGATGTTTTTACTTTTGAACTTTATTTTCTATTAAAAAAAAATACCTAGGTGCTGGAGCTTTGATAGCTCATAATCTAAATTACCCCAGCAGGAGTTTAAGACAATACAATTTAGAATGTGGGAAGCCCAATGGAAAAATGTCACATTATCCCATCAGTCCAGTTACTCAATGTTCTTTACTCCCAAATGGAGCAGCTATTTCAATATTGGCATTTGCAATTAGCCCCATACCACTTCCCCATGAAAACTATATTATTTGGAAAAAACACTTAGTCGAGCACTTTTTATTAGTTGTTTCCTGGATATTAATCCATCACAGTAGGTATTTCTTTTTTTATAAATGAGCAAGTGATGCTTTATTTCTTAAAATAACTGCAGACCCATAGCCTCCAGTTTTGAAGCTCTGTGGAAAGCATAGTTTGTGTATGTTTATAAATACACAAATATGTGTGCATATTTCTTTTAAAATATTTTATACTTTTATCCATCTATTTTAATTGACAAATGAAATTGTATGTAATTATCACATGTAACATAATGCTTTGAACTACTTTCACATTATGGAATGGCTAAATCAAGCTAATTTATATCTGTATTATCCCATGTACTTTTCATTTGTCTAGTGAGAACGTGTATATCTTTTATTTTTCTGTTTTTACTTGACTTATAATTAGCAAGCAAAGTAATGTGTTCCATTCTGGCACTTTCGCTAACACTGTTCTTGTAGCTCATCCTCTCATACACTTTTCTAGCTCATTCTCATCCTTCCCCGCCTTCCCAGTTCCCTTTCCACTCGCATGCCATATGCATTCCTTTATTTATTCTTTTTCTTAAAATATTCTTTTCCCTTCTTCTAGATTATCAACATGCAAATAGGCACACAAAGTAAATGAAAATCTAGGATTGGCAAATGAAAGAAAATACGTGGTGTTTGGTTTTTTTTTTTTTTTTTTTTTGTTTTTTTTTTTTTGAGTCTGGGTTAATCTAGAAATTATCCTAACTCTTGGGCTTTTCTCCTCTGGGTAAATTTTGTATCTCTTTACAGTCTCTTACCTTAGCCTCTGATGATAGCCATCCCACCCACCCACGCCCCGCCTGCGGGCACATCGAGCGCTTTACTTTTTGTGAGTTCAACATTTTTAGTTAAACTCTAAAGACAAGTGAGATCATCAGGTACTTTTGTGCCTGGTTTCTTTCACTTAACATGTCATCTAAGATCATTCATTGTCTTGAAATAACAGGGTCTTTTCAAAATCTAACATGTACATACACAACATTTTCTTTATATATACATGCACTGATTAATTCCATGGCTTTGTTGCCATTAATAGCACCACAATGAACATCGAGATAAAGGTGTCTCTTCAATGCACTAATTTAACTATGTTCGGCTATAAACCTAGAAGAGGAATTGCTATATCATATGGAAGTTCTGTTTTTTAATTCTTTGAGGAACAGGTATAATATTTTCTCAAATGTTTGCATCGATATAAATTCCTACTATTTATAACTATGGATTTTGAACTCATTTAGTATATAGGTAGCAATGATATCATCTATTGCTAACCCTTATCAAATAAGTATTTTTATTCTTCATATGGGTAACTTCAACAAGATGATTGAAAAGTGAAACAGACACACTCTTACTTTGAACAAAATGGTTCAATGTAATTCTGCTACACGGAAGCTTTTAGAATCAAGACCATGTACAACTTTTTCTTCATACTCATTACTAACTATGGTTATGTGAGGTTAATACTTTAACTTTTCAGGCTCTTGTTTTTCTTAACTGTGGAACCATTGTAATAAAAGGAATTCTGCTGTAAAGCTGCCAGAAGGAGTTAAGAAGTAACCCACAAAAATTATGTAACACGTAAGAACTACCATAGCACTCATCATTTACATGCTGAAATGACTACCCAAAAGTCTACCATAAAGAATATAATGGCTAGTAAAACTTTGGATATGACCTAGGTCAGCATAAGATCAAAAGAAAAATTGTAATCAGGGATTCTGGCTCTATTATCACAGTAGTCATATATATATAATTTTTTCATTTAAAAAAATTCTTTCCTTTTATGTACCAACCCCTGTTCTCACTCCCTCCCCTTCTCCCACCCCCCACATCCCCCCATCTCCCCCATCCCCTCCTCGTAAAGGATAAGATAAGGCCACCCTCAGGTAGTCAACACAGGCTGACAAACCAAGTTGGGGCTGGACTGAGCCCCTCTTCCTTACATCAAGGCTGAGAAAGGCATCACAGCCTAAGGAATGGGCTCTAAAAAATCAGTTCATGTACTCAGCAATGGGACCAGGACTTATTCAGAGTAGTCATTTTTTATGGGCTCTGTGGAATCCACTGAGGAGTTCTGGAAAGTTACCATAGCAGGAAAGGAGTGGCACTAAGGGCCGTATGAAGGAGTGGTGGGCTTGGCATGCAAGTGAAATGACCAAACTCAACTGACGCAAACCTTCCCTTAGGCTCAACAGAGCATTTCAACGTCACTGAAAGACATCTTTGACACAAACCATCAATCTGTCTCTAAGTGTTGGTGCTACCTCCAAAACACACTTTAAAAGGTAGCTTGCTGGACTACAGCTAGTTCCACAACTCTGGTCTTTGTCACCACCATTGTCTCAATTCTTCCTTCTAGACGTCCTATCTCTCCCACTCAAATCTGCACTCATACCACAGCCATAATAGTCCTACTGTGATCGGAAGTCTGCTCTTGTCATTCCTGTGCTTGACAACTCCAGTGCCTACGCCACTGTTGCTGTAGAATACAAAGATATAATCATCACACATTACTCTTGTGGTGGTTTGAATGAGAATGGCCACCATAGGCTCATCCATTTGAATACTTGGTCCCCCAGTTAATGGAACTGTTTGGGGAGAACTTGGAAGTATGTCATGAGGGGCAGCTTTAAGGTTTCAAAAACCCATGCCATTCCCAGTGAGCTCTCTCTGCCTTGTGCTTGGAGCTCAAGACAGACACTCTGAGCTACTGCTCCAGCAGCATGCTTGATTACCTGCTGCCATGCTGCCTCAATGATGGTCACGGATTCTCACTCCCTGAAACTGTAAGCTACAGACAAACATTTTTTTTTCTCTAAGTTACTTTGGTCACAGTTTTTTAATCACAAAAATAGAAGAGTAACCAAGACAACCTTCAGTGACATTCTCTACCACACTCCTCATTCTCCTTTGCCACAGGCACATGGTCTCCTTGATGTGCTAGCATCGAGTCAAATAAATCCATGTGATAGGATCCTTGTTCCAATAAATTCTAGTCTGGGTCATGCTTATTCACTCATCTCTGTAGGTGTCATGATTTCCTTTGTTCTTTTTAAATCACAATTTACCAGGTATGCTTTCTGGGCCCTTCTACCTGAATAAACGCCAACCAGGACCACTTTTGACTTCACAGTGCTTTCTTCTTTGTGTCCTCTATCACTGATAGCAAACAAATATATTTGGTTTCTGGTCCTCACCAAAAAAAATGTGAATTCCTTAACAATTTTTCCTCATTTTATTTATTGTATCCTAATACTAAAATACAGTTCCCCCATACACAACAAGTACCTAATAGAACTTCATAATTGATTGTCAGAGTGATGAAGAAAATGGTATCAGGGTGATTCAAAGGATCTTGGTATATACAAATGGACAAAGGATATTATCAATGCAATGAGACTGGGAGCCGAGAAATGATCTGGATCAGTATAATAACTATCTATTGATACCAAGTAAATTACTCAAAAAACAATCATAAGCTTAAAACAATGGGCATTTCACCATCTTACAGACTAAAGATTAGAAATATTAAAGAAGGTTAATTGAGTTTGGCAAACAGTCCTTAATAACATTGAGCCCAAGCTACCAGAATACAATCATCTCAAAATGGCTGATAAATCTATTTTCAAGCTCTCTATTGGGTTTGTTACCTGGGCTCCGGCTTTCTTTAATTATTGGGTAGATACCTCCATTTCTTATAGCATGAACCTCCCCTCAAGCCTTCTCACAGCACTCTGGCTTTCCTTCCTCTGTGAGAAACATTCAAAGGAAACAGAAAGAAGAAAAAGCGCTCAGTTTGGAAACCGCAGGATTTTTTAACCTAATTCTAGAAATGGAACAGTGTTACTTCTGCCGTGTGATGCCAGGCACACAGAACAACACTGCTACAATTGGAGGGGTGAGAAGACCAAGAACGGTGGCTCCCTGGAAGCCACATTGGAGGCTGACTTCCACGGAGTTCATATTGTGAGTTCAGCAAAGGGCAGATTGATTTCAAGGACCTTTGAGATATTAAAGGAAAATGTCAAAGAGACTATGGTAAGGGCAGTAAAGCAAGAGGAAACAGGTCAGGGAAACCAAGGGAACATTCAAATTTAAAGGTGCTTTAATGAACTCATCATGAGCTGATTTATTAATGAATTTGAAATCTAAAAAGGAAATGGAAATTGAAGTCCATCCATCTTTTCCTTGTTTACCAATCTTTTATATCCCTATTAAAGATGTTTGTGGGGGAGAAGGCTCAACAAAACAAAGTATTCTGAAAATACATAAAGAAACCCATTACTTTGTATATTTTTTAAAGTAAATGTTATTTTAAAAGGAAGAAAATGCATAGTATATGTGGGAAATTAAAGTTTAGGGAGATTTTTCAATCCATAACTAATAGCTAAATTTTTTTTTTTTTTTTTTTGGTTTTTTTGAGACAGGGTTTCTCGGTGTAGCTTTGCGCCTTTCCTGGGACTCACTTGGTAGCCCAGGCTGGCCTCGAACTCACAAAGATCCGCCTGCCTCTGCCTCCCGAGTGCTGGGATTAAAGGCGTGCGCCACCACCGCCCGGCGCCTAATAGCTAAAATTTAACCACATAATTAAATCAACTATTAATTCAATTAATAGCACTTTTACCTCCTGTCCTGGTCCTTTGGGGAGCTGGGGAGTTCTTGTATGTCACACAGCTCCCTCGTGTACCTTGTTCTTAGTGCTTACCACAGAAGGATTCACACTTGAAGCTGACAGTTCCATAATAACACTGTGATTGATGAGTGAAAAGTTTGAAAGTTTCCCATCAACTTCTTTTGTATAAGGCTGTGGAGTGATAATTAATTCCATTAAAAATTGCCCTGGATCCTTCAGGAGGAAAAGGTGAGACTAAGGAAACACTTCCAAGACACAGGCCAGGTCTTTGAAGGTCTCACTTTCTAGCAGAAACTCAGAGTCCTCAGTAGATCCTTCAACATCTCCATCCACTGGAACCAAAGTGTTTTGCTCTGAAATTTAGTGACTTGCTCCTTTAAGGATAAAAGGGACTTTATGATCAAATAATTTTATTTAAAATACAAAGACTTCCACATTAAAATACTGATGTGAGATTGTGCTAGGGGTTTTCAACTTGTGTGTTTCTGGAAAAAGAAATCACAATATTTAGACCATTCTTCAAATGGGAAAATCATCCTCATGAAAAATTGGTATAAGTTAAAACACATACTAGGATTGGTGGCATCATGCTGCAACACTGCAGATTTTGAGATGGATTTCCTGCCTTGGCACAAATTAAAACAGAATGTTGTTACATTCTTTATTAAAAGCTTTTGGCAGAGTTTTGTTGGATTTCTTCATTTGAGCTTGATTTCTATATAATGCACATTTGACAGACTTCTTGTTCCTCTCTGTTCACAACACACAGTGTCACCTGCAGTTCTGAAGCAATGGTGATCTGTAGAAGAATATTATTTTAAGGTGTGATACTTTTGTTTATGTTGCATTTGTTTAACCCTGTGAAGCTGTGTTACTGTGCCTGTGCAAAACACCTGATGGTCTAATAAAGAACTAGCCAATAGCAAGGCAGAAGAAAAGATAGGCAAGGCTGGTAGGCAGAGAGAATAGATAGAAGGAGAAATCTGGGGAGAAAAAAGAGAGATGGAGGAGTGAAAGGAAGTAGCAGCCAGAGAAGGAGGAGGACTCCCCGGGCCAGCCAGCCAGCTACACAGCAAGCCATAGAGTAAGAGTAAGATTTACAGAAGAGAACAGGAGAAGCCCAGAGGCAAAAGGTAGATAGGATAAGTTAAGGAAAGCTGGGGGGAAAGAAGCCAAGCTAAGGCCAGGCATTTCTAAGTAAGAATAAGTCTCCCTGTGTAATTTATTTGGGAGCTGGGTGGCAGGCCCCCAAAAAGAGCAAAAGAGCAAAAACCTCCAACAATAGTGATCTATAACAGCTGGTACAGGACGCTTTGCTGAACTCCCAGTTACAACATTACAAAACGTCACATAACAAGAGCAGACACTGCATTGCCTGTCCAGTACTGGACTATAATTTCTCCTATTATGTTAAAGAGAAAAATTTCCAATATTCACTGATATTTACAATTTTAATATAAAGATCAGTACAGTGAGTGGAAATATGCTGAAAACCAAACTTCAAAAATGTTTGGATTTGTAAATTAATAAATATTTATTTATTAATAAATGAATTATTGATTGATTAAATGAATAAATACCTTATTTCAACACAGTGAAATTGTTGAAAACTGCTTCATAGTAAAAGGGATGGGTCATATTTAAGTTTTTATTTTAGTAGGCAGTATACAGGAGTGAAACTATTGCTATCCTTCCTATTTATTTTGATAAATATTAAGGGTTTACCTTAAAAACAACAAAAATTTGAAACAAACTTCACTTCAGAATGGTAAACATGTTCTGACATTGTGTTAGTCATCAGAGTTCTCTGTGAAGGGTTGGGTGATATGGCATCACCAAACAAAGTCCTCAAGGACTGTGAGACATAAACATGAGACTCACTGCACAGATGTGTCATCTGCCAATCCACGAGAACTCTTCTACATGAACCCTGCAGTGGAGAATAGTTCTTACTATAGTATCTTTGCACGTTTTTCTCAAAGGTCAGTAACCCTGGTGGGTATTTTGTACTTTAAGACTTCATGCTACCTTTCCAGCAATTTCCTGAAACTGCTTTAGGGCCAAGGCTGGGCAAGTAGATGTGTATAGTGCTGGGCATCCAATCTGTAAAGCTCCTCATATACTAAAGTTTCTAACCTTATGCTTTGCTCTCCAGCAATGGGAAAGATCAAATGTGTAAGGAGAAGTAGAACATGGTTTTGGAACAATGCTGTCTCATTGATTATTTCTTTTTTGTTTGGTTGGCTGGTTTGGTTTGGATTTTTTTTTGGGGGGGCAATTTTCTCAATTTTCTGTCTTAGTTTTAAATTTTTGTTCCATGGTAAATGCTGAAAATCGCAGTGCATTCAGTGCTTATTTTTTAAAGAGCACCAGAGAAATGGAGGCTATCACTTACAAAGCATTTTCTTGAGTGCATAGATGAGATTATTAAAAGAGTGTGTCATAAATCATCTCCAAATGATAGCAGTAGTCTTTTTGTTAACAGAGTAGCTAGTAGGCTCCATATTTTATTCCATGCTTACACATCTAGTTATTTACTGGGAGGTCACTTCATGTTCCTTACACTGCATGCTGAAGAGGTCATGATGGCCACATTTGCCCACAGGGTGTAACATTCCCTATGAGCATGGGAAGCCTGTAGCACACTCTGCCACATCTTGAAGTTCTGTTTGCTCTGTTGGACAAAATGGGTTACAGCTTTCCACTCTTTGCTTGTGATGTCCTGCTAGTTTCACAGTCTGCTAACTGGTCGTTACTGCTAAAGTCTTAAATATTGTAAGGGAATACCAGCCCTTGCTCAGCCTTATCCCCTTGAGGGTTGCCTAGGGAACCTGAGCAGGGTCAGCTGCCCTTTCTAAAATGTATCTGAATCCCTCCCAAAGAGCCATGAATCTACATAGGTAGCCATGGATCCTGAAGGACCCAGACTTCTGGCCAGTCCCAAGTGCTGAATGAATATCACTAGTCAACACTTTACAGGGGTCTACAAAAGCCTACATTGTACTGGTGGAGTCAGAAAATCCAGGTCATCATAGTAAATGAAGACCACATGAGAAAAGGAAGAAACAGCGAGCTAAAGAGGCCCACAGAAATCCACAAAGATACCCCCACAAAAGACTGCTGGCAATGGTCGAGAGACAGTTGGGACTGACCTACTCTGGTGATGGAATGGCCCAACACCCTAATAGTTGTGCCATAAACCCATCCAAGGACTGAGGAATCTGAGTGCAGACATCCATGGTTAGGCCCCGGGTGGAGCGCTGGGAGTCTAATTAGTGAGAAAGAGGAGGGTTTATATGAGCAAGAATTGTTGAAACCAAGGTTGGATAAAGCACAGGGACAAATAACCAAATGAATGGAAACACATGAACTATGAACCAAAGGCTGAGGGGCCCCCAACTGGATCAGGCCCTCTGAATAGGTGAGACAGTCAATTGGCTTGATCTGTTTGGGAGCCATCTAGGCAGTGGTACCAGGTCCTGGGCTCGTTGCATGAGTTAGCGGTTTGAAACCTGGGACTTATGCAGGGACGCTTGGCTCAATCTGGGAGGAGGGGGCTGGACCTGCCTGGACTGAGTCTATCAGGTCGATCCCAGTCCTTGGGGGAGACCTTGATCTGGAGGAGGTGGGAATGGTGGGTGGGCTGGGGGGAAGGGGAGGGGGGCAGGAAGGGAGAGAACAAGGGAATCTGTGGCTATTATGTAGAACTGAATAGTATTATAATATATATATATATTTTTTTTAAAAAAAAAAAAGAAAAAAGAAAATCCATGTCACAACCCAGCTATGAAGAAGAACAGTGAGTGTCCGCAGACTAACCCTACATGAACCGTTGCAAGCTTCCCATTTGAGTCAGATATCCAGGCTACACAAACATGACTATTATTAGTACAGAGGGCAAACTCTTCACAGTTTCTATTGGGTACATTTTGTCTTTTTCAGGAATTAAGGAAAATTCCCGCATTTTGATCCATTCTCCTGTCATTCTCTAAGAGTCAAGCAACCTCCAGCAGAGGACCACACATCCAAAAATATCCAAGCAGCACAAATTGGCCTTGAAGTGTGGTACATGATGCCTCCAGAAACCATGTGGAAGCCCATGTTCTGTGCTGCCAACGCAAGGAAGCTTCTTTTGCAGTGGTATCAATGACTGAAGACTCCTAACTGAGAATGAGAGACATTGAAGGCTTCTATGACAAACTCTCCCCATTGTTCCCCCCAAAAAACAACAACAAAAAGAAACAGTCCAGACAAGAAGCTATTGCAGAAAGTCCTTAGAACCTGTGATGAAGATGCAGAAGTGTAGCTCTTCACAGTTGATGGCTTCTAGCATGCACTACGGGGGATGGGAGGGGAGTGTCTTAACTCAGTTTTCTTTAAGGGAATGGCCGTAGGAAGTTTGACTATGCTCCTGTAAATATATGATCAACACAAATTGGACTTGCATTTTTTTGGGGAGTGGGCAATGAGGGGAGGGTGTGCTGTACAAAATTTCCAGATAATTAACAAAAATATAATGTTGGGGAAAATATAAGCAAGTGCTGAAAATAAAGGACACAAATTTGGATGGGTAGGGAGTTGGGGAATATTTCTGAAAAGTTAAAAAGTTAGGGAGTGAATCTGATCAAAACACATTGTACAGAACCCTCAGAGAATGAATTTTAAAAGGAGTAAAATTAGAATATACAAAGTCAATTTTTACCTACTGACTTCTTTATTATGAACCTTAAGATTCATCAGACAAAGTAACCTGGCATTCCTCTACTTGAAGTAAATCTTGCATTTCATAGGAAGATAGATAGATGGATAGATAGATAGATAGATAGATAGATAATTGATAGATAGATAGATAATTGACAGATAGATAGATGATAGAATGATAGATTGATAGATAGATATAAATATAAATATAGATATATAGATATAGATGTCAGACTTTCTTTTGAGTTTTGAAGGTTTCAGTCTCTGTGCTAATACTGATTTCTGTGCTCCCAGAAGGACTGACTCAAGCAAATGCTCCCCACTGTCCATGCAGGGTTAGGCTGGAGACACTGTTCCCTGTCTTCACTGAGTTGTAACCTCGACTCAGTCACCTCCTACTTCCTGACTCACAGTCTCCCATGGATTTTCTTCAGTATGACATTAATAGCTGTGCTATTCTTAAGCAACACATTTCCTTAGTGTTTTTATCTGCTTCTTTCATCTGCCAAACTTTACCAATAAAATAAACCTGCAGCTTCCTGTATTTCCCTATCCATTTCTCTGAAACTCAACAGACAATCTCATGCACACCACTAACTGCTCTCTCAAGGTCAGCCATGATCTGTGAGCCAACAAATCCATTAATTGGCTTTTTCTCATCTCCATCTTCCTGCATAGCACTCAATTTTTCAACAGCCTTGTGCATCAAAGCTCTCATTTTTGCTCAGTACAAACCCTTCTGTTACCATCCCCACGTATCTTCTCTGTCCCCTGGCACCATCCTAAACACAGTCTATGTATTTTCCTCCTGCTTTAATTATTTCCCCTTGTAAAGCCATCTGTGTTCATAGCTTTCAGTACCCACCCCCAACATTGGCAGTTCCCATACTTAGAACTCTTATTTAGCACTGAAGGTCGACCTCTCTCATCTTTAAGTTAACTAAGTATGTTTCATGGGACACCATCCTCCCAAGTCCCTAGGCTGGAAGCATTTTTGCACCTTTCCCAGTTCACTTTCCCTTGATTGCCAACATGAAATCAATATTCACTTTGTCCTCACAGCTGCACTCACGCCCACTTCTCCCCCTTGCTCTCACTTCTACTGCCTTAGTTTCGGGTGTCAATGTTTCATGCCCTCGTTTTTCATGCTATCGTTCTGGATTGAACCCTGCCTTTTCTGTCTCCCTGTGTCTTCTGTTTGTACAAGAAGCCAAACTCTAACTCATTTCTACAAAGCCTTCAATAACTCCTCATTACAAAATAAAACCCAGATTCTCTGTCCTGACATTCAAGTCCCTTCCTCTGCATGGTTTAGCAACAGAAAAATGAATAAATAAAAGCCTGAGTCTTTCATTCAGTTTCTGCTTCTGTCTAATCTCAATGCATTGATTGTAGATTACTAATGAAGTATTGTTTGGCCTCTGGTGAATGGTAAGTGTTTTATCTTAGCTGAGTTCAGGCAGAAATAAACCCCCCAAATGTTCTGAATGTTTCAGCTTTTGAAGAACAAGACATGGCTTTCTGTAAAAAAAAAAAAAAAAATCATCCTTTGCTCATTTAATCATGCTTTGTCTGAAAGAACCAAACTCTCATTGTTCAGGAAAACACAAAGCCTGGCTCCCTGGCTTTATTGAGTTGGCAAGGGTAATAATTTAAGCACTGGGCACTTGGAAACTGAATCCTTGCTTAGTTTTCTAACAAGAATAAAATCATTTTTATTTCTTTTCTTATATGTCTTAATTCACTGATAAAATGTTTCACATTTTTTTGGTATATTACTGATAGCTAGATCAAGCTAATTAGCTAATGGTAACAATATTTTTGGAGTGACTATATATATTCTATCTGTATATAAAATCTACAATTGTATATATAAAATATATGTACAACCTATGATCTCAGCCATTTTTAAGAATTAATAATTTTTGCTAGAGTTTCTGTAGCACAACAGCCCTTTGTTTATTTCTTCTGCCTGACTAATGTTTTGTAAACTCTGGGTAGCATCTTCTCAAACCTACACCTTTCCCGGTCTCTGACAGCTGCCACTTTAAGCTTTAATCGCTGCTTCTAGAAATTTAGTTTTAGACTCCATGTAAAAAAATGCTTGTAGAATATATATATATATCTGTATCTGGTCCATCTCTGTTATTCACAGCCAGTATAGCATGCATGAATGTGATGGGATACATTCCTTTATGTTCACAAAGGACAATGTTGCTCTCCTCACTCCACACTCCTCCGTTGTTAGTGGGAGTGCAAACTTGTACAGCCACTATAGAAATCAATATGGCAGTTCCTCAGAAAATTGGGAATCAATCTACTTCAAGATCTAGCTATACCACTCTTGGGTGTATACTCAAAGGACAGGATGCTCCCTCATACCACAAGGACACTTACTCAACCATATTTATTCATAATAGCTAGAAACTGAAAACAACATAGATGTCCCTCAACAGAAGAATAGATAGAGAAAATGTGGTACATTTACACAATGGCATATTTAAAAAAAATTATATCATGAAATTTGGAGTCAAATAGATAACTAGGAAGTATCATCCTGAGTGATGTAACCCAGACCCAGAAAGACAAATATGGTTATGGTATGTATTCACTTATAAGTGTACATTAGTCATTAAGTAAATGATAAGCAAGCTACAATTCATAAATCCAGAGAGGCTAGATAAAGAGGAGGGGCCTAGGGGTGACGAAGGGAAGGGGAAATAGAATAAATTTTATGGGTCAACTATAGAAGAGAGAAGAATCAGATTGAGAGGGGATGGGCTAGAGGGAGGGAGTACAGGGAGAGACAGCTGGAAATGGGGGGGGGTAGACATTTGGGAGCTGTGGAAGCCTAGTGCAGTGGAAACTTCCTGGAATCTATGAGGGTGACTCCTAGTAGTGGGGCATACAGAGTCTCAACCGGCCACCTCTTGTAGCCAGGCAAGGCTTCCAGTGGCAGGACTGGGTTGTATTCAATTGAGTTGTTGGCCAAGGGGATCTATCCCATGGAAATCCCCAAACAACCCAGGCTGATGTTAAGGCAACAGGTTACTCTCCACAAACTGACAGTGGGGCCCCAATTGCCAAGGACAGCATCCACCCAGCTCTTTGAACAGAGACCTTTCTTAAGAAAGCTAGCTCCCTATATGACCCAGGTGCGGAAGAAAGAAATATGCATTACCTATCAAGCTCCCTCTAAAAAGTCTTTCTTTGACCCAAATTCTTAATGTTGTTTGACTTCTTAATATTTGGGAAGCATATGACATGTAACACCTGACCTAAAAAGAATCCTGTTACCATAACCTTACCAGGCAGGTACTGTAGAGGACACTGAGCTTGAAAGTGCAAGCAGACACTTTCCGACCTTCAGTTTCCTTAGCAGAGAAAGCAGGCAGGTCTCTGGGGCGATAGTGAGGATACTAATAAAAACATACGATGTGTGAAAGTCCTTTTGTGAAACTGAGTCAACACACAAGCAGAAGGCACGTTTTTATGAGGCCCCAGGAATTCAACAAAATCCTTAGATCACATTTATATTCTTGATTCCTATTTGGGGTAAAGTTCTCACCTCCGGGAAATTACTTTTCAGGTCAAAAACCTTCAAGTTCCATGTGTCTCTGTATGAAGCCATAAAGTAAGTGCAATTTGATTGACTAATGGCTGTATAACTTTGAAGAAAACTGAGCTAAAATGGGACTTGGGTAATACTAAGGTGAAACTGAGCAGGATTAGAGCAAGATGTACTTCAAGGTTTCAGCTAACAGAGACAAAAGTATAAAATAGAAGCATATTTTTCTGACAGAATCCCTACAAAAGTTTCATTTATCAAGGTCAGCAGACACATTCCAGAATCTATGGATCACTTAAGACTAGCTAGAATCTTCCAAGAAAGGAAGGAGAAAGTTTTAATTTCCTTCTCTTAAATCACCTCTTCTCTCAGGTGGTGACATTTTTTTCCTCGACTTTCATAGCTTCTGTGAACAGACAGCCACAGACACATCACTTGTTTTCCAAAAGTTAGTATTATTTTCTCACTTTAAGTCACAGTCTTGTTCTGGTGGCTAAGTTCTAAGGCCATGTAGTTCTTGTGTTTGTATATTTCTGTATTAATCCCAAATAGTAAAGACACAGACATGTCCAAAAACTGAATTAATCATCTATCTGGTTAGTGACTGCAGGCTTGCACCAGAGATTACCAGCTTTCAATGATGGCTAAGGCCCTAACACTTGAGAGAAAAGGCTAACTGTTGGATTCTAATCATAGGAGACATCAGAAACAGGGACAGACAACACTGAGGAAAAGTGGGGTTTAATTTGCCATATGTACCTTCTCTTCCTCCACCCTTCCTTGGCTTTCTTCTCCCAAAGTGTTTTGATGTTCCCCTCTATTTAGGAAGACACATGACACCCCCACACACATACATACACAACCACACACATAACTCACCCCGAAAGCTGTAAAAATCTCTGCCCATGTTCTTTCAAACACTCCTTTTTTCACACCATTTAACTCCCCTGTGATCATTGCAGTTTTCACATAAATGAAATACATCCATCAATCATTTTATTATTTAGATGAGAGCAGGGTAGAGAAGAGAATATGGCGAGGATAACTATCACTAAAGGCATTATGGGAAAAAGTCATATGGAAACCAATTAAAATATGGAAGCTTCCTAATATATATATATATATATATATATATATATATATATATGTAGTTACTCAATAATGAAGAGAGGTAGTACTCCAACAAGATACTACATGCTCCCAATGAAAATCCCAGAACCAAGAATGGGTCACCTCTTTTTGAATTGTTGTCCATCAGTGTCCGTCCCATGGACTCCCGACCCCCAAACTACAAGCTAGTGACAATGTTATTGTTACCCATGAGAACCTGATGGTAAAACTTTATTGCTGAAGATATCACATACTTGAGTCATAGAATATGGAGAAATATAACTGATACTGATCTGGAAACATCATCCCTACAGGTTAGCTTTGCTAGTGCTAGAAGGTGCTATGCTTGCTTTTGAAGGAGAATAATAATCATTTATCTCACCCAGCTATGAAACTGTGAGCTACATTTGACTGTCCTGGGAAGATACGCACACTGGTGTCATGGTTACACAAATGTTATAGAATTAACCCACCACTTTTTGAGTGTGTTTAAGGCCCACATCAGAGGTGGAACCCATATCTGACTCTGCAAATGTGATGAAGAACGTATGGCTACATTAGTCATTGTCTCCAGAGGAAAACTTACTACTGTGTTTCGGCTAAGTGAACAGAGCATTAAAACAACTCCTAATGACTTATTGATATACCCATAGGTCAGTTATTGACCCTCATCAAAGAGTCTGCTTCCTGAAGTAGATGGCAGTCAACCCAGAGACCCACAACTCTTTACTATGCAGAGAATAGGAGATCTCAGAGTGCTCGGCCCTAAATGGGATGTCTGTAGCATATACCTCCCGTTAAATGAGATGTCACTTTCATCCACCTCCCCTCATGGCTTCCAGGCCATCTCAGAAGAAGGGTTTAAGAACGATTACAAGAGCCAGAGGTTGTAGATGACTCAAAGGAATAATGTTTTCCAGGCGGAACAGAGCAGATGTGCCTGTGAGGTCATGGAGTGTGACAGCATGTACAAGAATCGCACAGGTTCAAGACAGACAAAATCCCAGCATAGAGGAAGGAAGGTGGGCATGAAACCCCACCTCTAGCTGAGGAGATATTGGCATTTGATTGCTTCCTAAAGATGGAAAGTCAGTTTTCTTCAATGGAGTAACACTTGCTATGTACCATGCTCCAGGGCGTGCCCCACACCCAGGAGTAGTTAGCCAATAAGAATTGGACTCCATGGGTGAGGTGGAGAGTGGGGAGACAAGGAGAGAAAACATGAAGTTGAGTGAGTAGGGATGTTGGGAAGATCTGGGAGGAATTGGGGCAAGGGGAATAATATGATCAAAATACAGTCTACGGAATTCTCAAATAATTGATAGAAACATATAAAAAAAAGAAAAAGAAGCAGGACAACAACACTCCAGAGAACTTCAAATGAACTACCTCCAAAGATTATATACTATTTGGCTCTTGTGTCTTAAATATATGCAAGGACTCATAGCTTTGTTTACTATTATTGCTTTATAAGATCTCATTATGAAATGATACTATACTTTATTCATCCATTCTGTTAGTAAAGAGTTGGGCAATGTCTAGATTAGGGCTACTATGAATTGTGCTATTAAAATTCTTATAGTTTGTTTAACAAAATATGCATTTTATTTAGATATATATACAGAAGTGTGGGTCTTAACATTTGTACATGTCGTCTTAGTAGATACTGGAAGCAGCATTCCAAAATGACTGTAATACCTTACTCTTCTGATAATAGCATAGCTTTTTCTATTTTTAACAGTATTTTCTTTAGTTTTAAATTTTGCCATCTGACAAGCATGTGGTTATTTCATAGTCGTTTCAATATTTGTGGTAAAATACACATAAAAGTTATCAGCTCAAAATAATTTAAATATTCATATTTATATCTAAATAGTTAAGTATCCTTTAAACCTAAAATGCCAACAATGCAGCAGTAGCTTTCATAGGTTGTGTTTATCTAAGTGAAAAATACATGTTATCACAGAAAGACAGATAGAGAGAGAGAGAGGATAGACAGACAAAAAAACAGCCAAGTAGCCAGACATAAAGTGTACATGTGCCTGTGTGTTCACAAGCCTGTGTACACTTCTAATCATGGAGGAAAATAACCTTTAAAGGACACTGCTTTAGAAAAATCTCAGTTGGCCATGTGTGAGGTCAGTTATGATGTGAAACAACTGTTTTCTCCCTTAGCTGAATAAAACACCAGAAAAGACCTTTGCAAAATGATTCAAGCACTGCAAATTATGTCTTTTTTTTAAACATTTTGGTAAAATAATTTCTAAAATTGGTTTTGCACTTTCAAATTGTTCGTGATTATAGCAACCCATATTCTGAAGACTCTTTCTGATGCCTTTGAACATGTGACAGGCTCTCAGGAAAGTCTATTCTTTCTCTTAAAAGCTACTTACATCAAGCAAGTCTTGAGGTCTACCTTTCAGGAGAGCTATACTAGTGAGACGTACCTATAGAGAACTGCTACATTTATTTTCTTTTGAACTGCTACATTTAAGTTTATATAATATACTATTTATATATTGGTGCAATTCTTCAAATCTAAAGAATGAGTAGAGTCTTGGTTTTCTGAGAAAGGAAGGAAAGTGTACAAAGACTTGAAACTGACAGCCAAGTGCAACACACGATAGACCATTATTGTGGAAGAGCCTGACACCCATAGACAGGCCTAATGAAACCTACTCCCACTCCTCCATGATGACTAGAAAAAAAACACCCACTTTGGATTTCCACGTTTTCCAGAAACAGTAATAATTTCCCAGTTGTCTCAGAAAACCATGCCAAGAATCAAATGACATTGTGTATTCTAAAATACTCTTGTTATTTTATCACTACATTTTAGGCAAACAACTTTGGAATGTTTTTCTTTGTTTTTTTTTTCTGTAAGGGAGAAGCTGCGAGATTTTATTATTAAATTCCAGAACTAGCAGTTTTTAGTAGTTTAAATTTTAAGCTATCCGATAGAAATGCCTGACTATAGATGTGAGGCATAAATATCTTGCTAATAATGTGACTGATTATGTAGTTGCTTAAGACCCTATACATTTCAAGAGGATTCTGAAGACAGCGAGAACTGTGGGAAGTTGGAACATAAGCCATTCCTGCAGAGTAGAAGGAAGCATCCTCAACACCTGACTTACTCTCTCTGGGACTGCAGGCTTTGGGCAAAACTTTTTTACCTTGAATTTCTTAAGTAGCTAACCCAAAATTCACCTTCTTATTCAGAAAACAAAATATGTTTGAATAAGGATTAAGTCTTTTCATTGCTCCCTATTTCTTAGCATTGTATTTTTTCTTAAGCAATAACAAAAGCTAGGGAAATCATACACTCAATTATTTCCCCCTTAAAATGCCTCCTTAGCTTGGCATTCTGTGACTTCCAGAGTCTTCTCACTAGTGATGAGATGGCTGCTTAAGTAGCCTTTGAAGGTTATCAAAGCACAGCTTCAACTATCCATTCTCGCATTGTCTCCTACATACCCCCCAAATCTGGTACATGATCTTAATCATTCCCTCCTCACTCCTGTGTGAAGTACATTTTCTCCACCTACTCCAGTTTGATCCAGTCCATGATAAAGATCTGTCTTTATTAAAGACTTCTCAAGCAATGTGGAACCAATGCTATTTATCAAGACTTTAAATGTTGTTTTCAACTCTCATTTTTGCCTTTTGCTTGTCTAATGAATATATCTATTTTTCACATATAAACTACAAGCACCTTCTAAAAAGCACCTACTACCTGAAAATAGGAAAATAAAAACTTTCGGAACCAATATATGAAAACACAGGGAATAACTTAACCAACAAAACACTGGTGAGGCCAAGTGCTAATAATTGTCATCCAAATAGACCCTCAAAATGGCATTGTATCATTGGACCAGGGTGGATAGGAATTCAGTTCTGCATTCTCTGTAAGACATTGCCAATGCTATACAGTTAAGTCTTTGCTTTCATCCAAGTTCAGTACCAGAATAGAAAGACCAATAGTTTCCATTAAGATGTTCACAAAGCTAACACACACACACACAGAGGGGGCGGAGGGAGACTAGGAAGAACTTAAAAGCTATAAATTGTTATAGTTTAATTTATAACAAATGTAGGTGTTTATAATATTTAGGAATGCCTTTAGCTATTTGTCATTAATTTCCTCCACCTTGAATAATCCTCATCTCTCAAAAGTTAAATAAAACCCCAAGTAGATAATTTCACCAAATTATCTGTCTTCTGAACCATGTTATAACCCTGGTGCTGGCCTGACTTTAGACACTTATACATTTATCATTCCCAGATTCAGTTTTGAGAGTTAAAAATAAATGTACGATGAGCTGTTTGTTTCTCGGTTGTACATCTTCAGTTCTTCTGAAGAAAAGTATAGCTAAGTTGAACAGCATGTACATCAGGATACAAATACTGTCTGTGCCCTTTGCTTAGCAAAGACTTTCTACATCATCAGACTTGACATGTTTTCACAATTTACTATTTTAGTTCTCAATTGTCAGAGTAGATTAAGAGACAACTAGAAAAACTCTGGTGAGAAGTGCTAGAAAGTCCTGTTACAGAGGCTAAATACTGGGGTATTGAGAAATGATAACAGCTTCTAGAAACCGGCTGGGATATATTTCATCTTGAGGCCATATGGATGCATCAGAAGTGCCTTGATACAAGCGAAAAATCCCCTCAAGGTAAATATAATTTCACAAATGAAAAAATTAGCAAAATATACAGCTGCATGGTCAAAGAAAGTTGTGAAGAATGAGCCTGGATGGACTGTACCACTATGTATCACCTTTTGTTCATACTGAGACTTTGGGAAATTGTGAAAGTCGGTTAGACTATATTATTTGATAATAACCATCACCTGCACCCCACAAGAGAGTCCCATGAAGGCCTGCAACTGAGACTGTATGTACCCACTGAGGTCTAAATTCTTTTGCAGCAAGCATGTGTGTAAACGAGCTTCCTTTGTCCCTTGTCACCCAGCTCTGGATTGCTATTAGCCTCTGTTTTTTATACGCATGCCTTTTCATGTTGGATGCAGAGTGAACTGACAGATTTTCTTTCCATCCGGACTCCATATCTGCTTTGGTGATCTCCTCCATCTCTTCTGTGTCCTTTGCTGAGCTTCAGAAGAGACATACTCTGCTCCATCCTTCACTAAAAATCAATATTACAGAAGAATGATGTAACTAGAACATTTTAGGAACAGGAGTCTTATCATTGTGTTTTAAACAATTTGAATTCTTAGTAACAAAAATTAAGAATTCAAGATAGTTTCTTTAATGAGAAAAGTTACCAATTCCATTTGCCTATCCCACCCACTTGTTCCCTCTAAGAAAAGCTTCCAGCTTGTCTGACTTGGCCTTTGCAGTGGGACTCAACTTTAGCAATTCACTAATCCTATTTTACTTTAAATACTTTTGTCCCTTACTAATGAGCATGTAGAACACAGGAATAACTTCTAAAAATATATCAGTTGTTCAAGCTATTCACTGGAGAAAAATATGAAATACTGCCGTGTGTGTGTGTGTGTGTGTGTGTGTGTGTGTGTGTGTGTGTGTGTGTGTGTAATGCATGCATGTGTATATGTAGAGGGCAGAGTCCAAGGTCGACATCTTGCTTAATGGCTGTCTACCTTATATTTTAAGACTAGGTTTCTCACTGAACCTGGAGCTCAACATTTCAGCTAGACTGGCTATTCAGGGAGACCCCGGGATTCACCTGCATCCCCTGCCCCTGCAGTGCTGGGCTTACAGATATGAGCCATGCCTAGCTTTTACATGAGTACTTGGGATATGAATTCAGGTTTCCATGCTTGCATAGCAAGCACTTTACCCACTGAGCCATCTCCATGGATCTACCATTCTTAAGAATTCCATTCCCTTGTTTTTGTTTTTAGTTACTATGAATTAGTGAATAATGGCTCACTTTTGTAGAAACTTCACTAAACAAGAAACAATGCAAGTAACTGGAGGAGAGTCTTCCCACAATAAAAAGTTAATAATTTCATTAGCCTTCTGTATCAGCCTAACCCTTTTCTTGCTAAGAATGGTAGCCCCAGAGAGATGTCCTCCTCAGCTTCGTGTGCTGCATTCTATCTGGTTTCCAGCCAGTGACACTGTTTTGGCAGGTCTGGAAACTTTAAGAAGTAATGCCTATTTAGAGGTAGTAGATCCCTGGAAAGGGTGACATTGAAGGTGATATCTTGTCTCCAGTTTCCTTGAAGCTACTCCACATCCTACATGCTCCTGCTTCCATGATACTCTACCTAAAGGCATGGAGGCAAATATCTATGGACAAAAGTCTTTAAACCGTGAGTCTGAATAGACCTTTCATATATGAAGCTGTTTCTCGAGTATTAGGTCACAGCGAGGCAGAGAAGGACGCATGTGAGAAATCCTGTGGAGTAGCAAAGGCCTGTGGGACAGACATGGATTCTTCATGTCCATATTTGATAGCTTTATAGTAATTGTTTTTTCTTTCTCTTTTATTTTTCTAGTTTCCTTAAGTCCTCCACTCTGAAAAGAACAATTTGCTTCCATTTTCACACAGGATCACAATTATTTTGGTTTTGTGTAAGTTGCATGTACCTTCACTGTCTCCTTCCCTATATACCAAGGCAGAAACATTCATTTGCAATATACAAAGTCTTATAATAAAGTTGTGAGAGATAATAATAACTGTATAGTATGTGACATCATCTGAAGATGGTGTCATTACCCAGAATGTCATATAAAATATATTTGAAGAAATTTCCCTCCCATCTCACCACTGTGAGAAGTAAATGAAGCTTCAGAGTATGGACTCTGCACAATCGACAGTGTGCACACAAGCAAACTCACATCTCCTAGACTTCCCAAAGTTTACTTTATCAACTAGAAAAATCACTCTACCTCATACATTTTAGCAAACAGATCATCTCCAAAAGCAGCTTTCCTAACAGTACAGACTTTCCTAGCCATGATCCCTGTGGGGCTCTTTGCTTTTTCTGTTGCCTCCTGTGCATCATAATGAATTCATCCTTGCAATCCAGAACTCTACTCTCCTCTGCTAAATGCATCTACCCATTCCCTCAGAACCCTGCTGGGTAGCTGAAGACAATGCAATGAATCCAGATGCTTTGTCTGCATCAGTCACAAATATGATGCTGCATTAACTAGTTGTCTTAGTTTCTTTCCCTGCTGCTATGGTGAAATACTGTCACAAAGCAACTTCAGGGAGAAAAGGTTTGTTCTGGCTCACAGGTAAAGGAACAGTTTGTCATGGCAGGGAAGGACAGGCAGCAGCAGTATGAAGCAGCTGCTCAGTGTGCAAAGAGCAATGAATGTGGACATTCAGCTTCTTTCTCAGCTTTATACAGTCTAGGACCCCTGGCCATGGAATAGTCCTAGCCACACTCAAGACACATTTTCCCATATTAATTGATGTCATTGAGGTAATCCTTCAGAGGCATATCATATACCCAAATATCCTTCCAGGTGATTCTAGATACTGTCAAGCTGACAATTAACAGTCACACTAACCCTTAGAAAGGATATTAGCCTTCCTATGCTTAGGCTTATTGAAGTGAGATGGTCCTAACCTTATATGTGAAGTGCTTTCTCAAATGTTATATAAGTGTCTGCATCCTGGGATAGCTCTTTTTTCATTTCTTTCATACTTGAACATAATTTGAATCCATCTCCTTCTACATAATGTCCCCTGAAGTCATCTTGATTCCTGCCCACCACAATTAGCTTGATGTGGTTGAAAATATGTGGTTGTGGGCACATATTTGTGAATCAACGTCACAGGCCTTCCTTCCTTCCCCTTGTTGAGGCTCACCAACAGTAATTCAGGGGACAATATGCATAACAAATACAACCAGTCATTGTGAGTAATGCTACAGTGAATACAGGGGAGCAGATATCTCCTCCAGATCATAATTTTGAGTTTTTGCTTAAGTGCCCAAATTTGAGATTACTGATGAGGTAGAAGCTCTGGTTTTCATTTTTGAGGAACGTTTACCAAGGTTTTGATAATGAGTGCATCATTCACCTCACATGGTATAAAAATAAATTTCTGGGGCTGGAGAGATGGCTCAGTGGTTAAGAGCCTTGGCTGTTCTTCCAGAGGTCTTGAGTTCAATTCCCAGCAACCACACGGTGCCTCACAACTATCTGTAATGAGATCTGGTGCCCTCTTCTGACATAAAGGTGTATATGCAGGTAGAACACTGTTTACATAATAAATAAATCCTTTAAAAAATATAAATAAATAAATAAATAAAGTAAATAAGTAAATAAATAAATAAATTTCTCTACATCCTCTGCAATGCTATCTGTAGTTTTTTTTTTTTTTATAAATTTCCTAATGGGTGTGAGATGATAACTTGTTGTCAACATAACTAAAGTCTCCCCGGTTACCAGTGATGGTGAACCAAAGGTGTTGCTGGAGGGCTTCTCTCCAGGTTCCCCAAGCCCCGCAGTCCCACAGTCCACGTATAAAATAATCACTCAGACGCTTATAACACTTATAAACTGTATGGACATGGCAGGCTTCTTGCTAACTCTTCTTTGATCTTAAATTAACCCATTTTCATAAATCTATACCTTGCCATGTGGCTGGTGGCTTACTGGTGTCTTCACATGCTGCTTATCCTGGCGGTGGCTGCAGTGTCTCTGTCTCCGCCTTCCGCTTCCCAGAATTCTTCTCTCTCCTTGTCCCACCTATTTCCTGCCTGGCCACCTACTTCCTGCCTGGTCACTGGCCATCAGTGTTTTATTTATATAGAATGATATTCACAGCATTTCCCCTTTTTTCTTTTTTTAGAAAGTAAGGTTTTAACTTTAACATGGTAAAATTACATATAACAAAACAATTATCGAGCAAGAATTACAGTTAAATTATTATAGAAGATGTCCTATCTATCTTATATTTGTGAGTTTAAGGTTTTATATCTAACTTATCTTTTGTCATAACTGAGGAAATTACAACTATCTAGTCTTTAACCACATCAAAGACCTGAGAAGGAACATAATGGTACCTGAGAAATGGTAGATGGATGCAAGCAACTTTCAGGAATCTTGCAAAAGTAGACCAAGACAGCTGGCAGCCTGGACAGTCACCTAATGTTTCTCAGCATTGTTGGTGCATTCAAATTGGCTACAGGCCTAGAGTATCTGACAGACCATTTTCAGAAGCAGGATTTCTGAAAGACCATCTTACCCTGTCTTGGCAGAGTACAGTGGTCGCTTTCCTTGTGTCCCACTTGTCCAGAAAGGACAGCATTGCATTTGTACTGTCAGCCATCAAGGCAAGGGCAGTTCTTTGCCCAGTAGGCCATTTTGTGCCAAAAAGACAAACTTCCAAATGGAAATGTCTTAGAAGCCCAACATTCTCTCGGGATCAATTGGTGCAGCCAGGAGCAATTGTGTCTCACGTCAACAGAATTTTAAGTTATTTAAATGCCATATTCTCTAGGTCTATGAAGTGTTTGAAGATTACCTATCTATCTGAAATATATCTATGTATACCTAGAAAACTTAACTAACATGGCTACAGATATGATTATCATAGATGACTAATTATTAATCTATTATTTAATTATCCATTACAATTTTAAATGAGTTACATAAACATAATACCTCAAACAAGAATAGAAATATATATATATAGTATAACAAAATTAACTTCAAGTTTGTATCAATAAACTAAAATTTACACCAATGTAAAACATTTTAAACATAAACTAAAATCTATACCAATGTAAAACATTTTAAACAAGTTGTTCTTTAAAAGTAGATTCATTAATCTACCCTTTTATCTTATCATCTCTATATCCTCCTATATATCTATATCATATCTCCTTTTCTTTTTTAGAAAAAGATCACATTTATAATCAACCAGTTTTAAATAAAAATGTTGGTTTTTCTCTGTCCCACACCAGAGGGCTCTTCTGATTTGGGACACAAGAATTTCTTAACCATTTTTTTTAAAGCAATATGTCTGGGTTTAGAGGGGGAGTGAGCCAATTCCACCTCTAAAGCCAGCTTGGTATATTTGGGAATTTGGGCGTAGCATCTCTTACTACTTCCTGCTGGAGGGGGGCGCTGTATCTTATGGGGACGCAAAGAAAATTTTAGGCCTATGGGGTAGTCCGTGAGGCTGTATTGTGTGAACCAGTTGCCTTGAAACCGCTCTGGATGTTGGATCATCTGGGCCATGGTGTCATCGGAGACCTTTCAGGGGGTCTTGGCTGGTGAAACCTGATGTATCTTAATCTGGAACAAATCCACAGCCTCTGGCTTTCTGTGGAAATAAAAGCAGAACCTCTTTTCCAAAGCAACTTATCCTTAAATCCAAATTTTGAAGTCAAGGTACCTTTAAAATATACATTTTGGCATAACTCAACAGCTTTTGCAATCAAATGTTTTTTTTCAGTTACGAATATCAAAGACAACATAATCCAGATTCTCTGTGTGGTAGCCATCTTTATGTGGCTTATGTTTTATATTACCTTGAGCCTATTGCTTTAAACTGTACCATTCTAAGACTGAAACGGCGCTCTGGTTGCTGTCTCCGACCACTTCAGCTTCCCAACATGGCGGTGGTACGTTTTCCGCCAGCTCTGGGAGTCATCAAGTCTCAGAAATAGTGGGTCTAAGCTTTTATCAAAGCAGCGTGTAACCCAGAAACCTCTTTTTTTTTTTTTTTAAATACTAGTAAAGACTAAATCTACCACACAGCTTAATGTGCCACTGGCAGACACCTCATTTTCGCCATACTGCTGGTCAAACGCACACGCCAGGAACCCGCCAGTGTTCAAACCTGCGTTTTGCGGCGTCTAGCTGCCCGTATGAGACAAGAAGCAGGAACCTGGTTTTGGCTCTGTTTAGAATTGGTTATTAAATATTCTCAGGTTTAAGGTGGAAACTCGAGCCGTTGGGCGCCATTTGTTGCTGGAGGGCTTCTCTCCAGGTTCCCCAAGCCCCGCAGTCCCACAATCCACGTATAAAATAATCACTCAGACGCTTATATCACTTATAAACTGTATGGCCATGGCAGGCTTCTTGCTAACTGTTCTTTGATCTTAAATTAACCCATTTTCATAAATCTATACCTTGCCATGTGGCTGGTGGCTTACTGGTGTCTTCACATGCTGCTTATCCTGGCGGTGGCTGCAGTGTCTCTGTCTCCGCCTTCCGCTTCCCAGAATTCTTCTCTCTCCTTGTCCCACCTACTTCCTGCCTGGCCACCTACTTCCTGCCTGGTCACTGGCCATCAGTGTTTTATTTATATAGAATGATATCCACAGCACAAAGGTCTGTTGACCATTTGTATGTCTGAAGGAAATATATGTTCAGTTCCATTACCTATATTTTAATCAGACTGTATCTAGTTTTACTTTCCTTTTTTCCCCTGTTGAGCTGAATATTACTTACACGCCTTGGAAATGAGCCTTTCATGAGACATATGGTTTACAGATGCTTTCTCTCATACCATAGATTGACTTTTACCTTGGCTGTTTACTTTGATGAGTGGAGCTTTTTGGTTTCATGTAATCCTGCTCCACTTTTCCCTTGTCTGGATTTCTGGCAACCTATTCAAGTCACTATGGAGACTAAAAGATCTGTATTTTCTTCGATGACTTTTTAGCACTTCAGATGTAATGTTCATGTCTTTATTCATATCTCCTGAGTTCTTATCTGGTATAAACTGGGGTCCAGTTTCATTCTTTTACATGGAGATGTACAGTTTGCCTTTCAGTAGTCACATAAGGTGCGATTCTTTCCCATTTGTGTTCTTGGCATTGTTGCTGAGGACCAGATGACAATATATTATCTATAGCACTAGAGAATCAATGTCCTATCACCTAAAATGCCACTACTTAAGGACACAATCCCCTCAATTTTTATAAAAGGAGGTGAGTTCTACTAATTGAAAATCTGAGATCTGAAGAATGCTAGAGACAAAAGTTCCTGTTTTATTAAAAGCTAGCAAAGAAGAATAAGCCTCTCATCTTCAGGTCTAGCCCCATTCACCCTCTGTAGATTTATTCCTCTTATCCCTTCATAAAAATGACAGATGTTCATTGTCCTGCTTCAGGTCAAGAAAAGCTGCTGCTGCTGCTTTCATCTAGCTGTAGTATTGATGGACATAAGCTTTTGACTAAGTTCCAAGGAAAAGGAGGCAGGGGACAAAGCATGGATCCCCCGAGCTGGCACTGCACTCACAAGACACACGTGTTGTTTCAAGTAATCTTGGGTTGTAAAGCCAATTAATATATTGGATGTGTTTAATTCAAAAAATTTACATAATTTCCTACACTCAAAGCTGAATTCTAATTTTAGAATTTTGATGACTTAATAAAACAATTACCTCAGACTTATTGCTGCTTGTGTTTTCATTTCATTACCTAAATAGCGATGCAGTAATTTAGGATGCTTTGATAGCTTCGGTGTTACATAAAACAAAGCCTGTAGTTTTCTCCTTGCTCTGCTTCCTATTCTAAAGGATTTCCCAAACATCTCAAAAATTCTTCCAGATTTTGCTATTCCTAAATGTAATTTTTAGAGTTTTAAATCTTGCTGCCAAATTTGTTTCTTATAGGAGAAAATAATTTTAAAAAAAATTATTAAAGGTGTTGCCCCCTGTTCAGCTATCAGTAGTATACACACTCTGCCTTGAATTTTGACACATGATCACCTGGCCATTAAGGCAAATAAAGATCCATTTTCCCCATAAGAAACTGAATCTATATGGGAAAGTAATTTCCAGATAGAAGGTAAGAGTGCATGCACAGGGCAGTGTTTCTGTTAGCAAATATTAGCCACCTGTTCCCATAGTTGATAGAAAGCCCCACCAGAAGCTCTTTTGAAGGGTTTTGACAGCTTTTGCTTCATCTCCCTTGAATCCCTCCTTTTCTAAAGTTTCCATCTGTCTTCCGTGCTATTCCATTTAAGTTGTCAGCTATGAGACTATGGGTGATTTGGGAGTGGGACAGGGGTTTTTAAAAAGTCAACTCTCATAAATAAAAAGTAAAACTTAATGTATATGTAAAGGGAAATATTTTTGCAATTTAATTTTATTTAAGTCACTTTTAAAGCTCATATTAAAACAAGTTAAATGTGAAACATGGTTGATATGGCATATAATAGAAGTTATGTTAAATACTTAGAATTAATTATGATACTTGTAATTATGCATCAGTGAAAGACAAACCATCTTGGTCACAGATAATAGGAAATAAGAAAGTGTGAAGGACAGCGTGCTTATTCTCCCTTCTTGAAAGCCAAATTCCACTGAGAACATCCTCCACTTGATGCCTTTCTATTCACCATCTCTTACAACCAGTTTCAACCAGTTTTCCGTATTCTTTAACTCTGCCTCATCACCGCAGGCACACTTCATGACTTATTTGTTACTGGGAAGCAAATTTCCCACCTCCCCAAACTAATGTGAGGGTCCCACGCTTTAACCACGAGATCAGGGTAGATTTTGGCAGGGAAGAGAAATGCTTGGATTTCCCTCTCTGTGTAGTGGCTGGTGAGCTCACTGGGGTTGTTACCACAGTGGGAATGACTCCACAACAGGCAGTCTGAACTTCCCCAGCTGGGAGTTTAGTCCATTTGAGCAGCTGAAAGAAAATACTGGACATCAATGGAAGTGCACTTGCCTACCATGTAGAAAGCCCTCAGTTTGATCCTAGCATGAGGAGAGAGAGAGAGAGAGAGAGAGAGAGAGAGAGAGAGAGAGAGAGAGAGAGAGAGAGATTGAGAGAGAATATCTGAACAGATGAACAGAGGGTTATTTCCTCACTGTTCTGATGGCCATGAAGCCTAAGAGCAGGGAACCAGTGATTTGGATGTATGCTGAGGCCTGCAGCCTCCAGAGGAGAACACTAGGGACTGATGTTGGGAGAAGCAGAAGAGGAAATTAGCCAAATATTACCCAAAAATCCTTGTTCCTCCTCATAAGGGAGAGAGCCATCATGTCCTCATCATCTTAAAGCCTTGATACTATGAAATCAACATCACCAGAATTTTGGAAGAAATAATGTTAAAATCTTAGAAGGGGCTGAAAAAGAACCAGCAAGATCTCAGGCAGATTCTCACGGAAGCAGTGGGAAGGGATACTTTGCTGAATACTGCAGGAGTGGAGAGAATCAGCAGATAGACGGGCAGTGGTGGATTCAAGTGCAGTGCCAAGCAGGACAAGAGACCCTTTTCTATGAGTAGCAAGGGCCCAGGGACATCAATAAAGGAAATGCTTCTCTCCTAGTGCTGTGAAACAAAAGTTTTTAAACAAAAATGATGTGGTGCTGAGTAAGGGTGCCCAGGCATCCAGATTCAGCAAGAGGAGAAAGGAAAAAGGAGGAGATAGACATGCTGAAATCGTTGAGGATTTTTTTTTTCACTTAAAGGGGTTTGAAGAAGTCTGGATAGGACTGAGAAAATTAAGGCCTGTAAAAAGCAAGCTTAGTCACAGACGTCCTGCAAAATGTTTGGTGCTCAGCATGAGCTGAGGCCAGTGTGGGAGCAGTAAACTGAGTTAAGATGTTTGCTACCTAAATTGTGAGGACAAATTTAAAACTCACTGCACTGCAAATGGGGAGACAGGAACTTGGAAGGCATCATCGTTTGGCACCTTCTCTGCCAGATGCAGATCCACAGGTGGTAAGCGCAAGCAGCAACGACCAACAGTGTCCACTCTGTAGGTCTTGAGCAGGTGCTACACAGTGCCTCAGGTTTAAAGAAGAGGAACTGAGGTGTGAGGAAAAATTAATAACTAGCTTAGCCGAGTTCTATGTCTTTAGACATACAGAAACAAAAACACAAGGCTGCTTTTCCAGGTAGCACTCACATGTGAAGAGGCTGGAAGGAAGGCTGAGGCGTGAGCCGGAATGAGCACCGTGGGGAAAAGCTCAAGGGAAGACACAGTTAAATCCTCAACTGGAGCACAGCTGAAATGACTGTTTTCAATATGAGCCTTGTCGTTCTTTTATTAAATAATGAGCTCTCTCTAAGATAATTGAGTTTTAATCATCCAAGAGGTATTTGTTGAGGGCCTAAATCTGATCAATTCAATTTATCCAATTAAGTATTTCCTGACAATTGGCTATGTAACAGCCATTGCGCCGAGTGCTGGGAATAGAGTGGGGAGCTAGATCTACAATCTACAGTTACATCCCTGGTGGGACTAAGGGATGAAGAAAGGAAGGAAAGCTTAAGGAAATTGTGGCTGTCATGAGATGTGTAAGAGATCAGAAAGTGCAAGGCTGTGAGGAGCACAAAACAGGCCCCAGCTGGGACAGTCCCACCTAAGTAAGAGTACTCCATTGGTTGTGTGTGTGTAAAATAGGACAAGCTCATTTTTTTTTTTTTTTTTTTTTTTTTTTTTTTTTTGGTTTTTTCGAGACAGAGTTTCTCTGTGTAGCTTTGCGCCTTTCCTGGGACTCACTTGGTAGTCCAGGCTGGCCTCGAACTCACAGAGATCCACCTGGCTCTGCCTCCCGAGTGCTGCGATTAAAGGCATGTGCCACCACCGCCCGGCGGACAAGCTCATTTTTAAAGACATTAGCTCACACATAAAATTCTAATGGTGAAGGAAAACATGATTTTTTTCTCTTACTATTTTTTTTATTAAGAGATTTTCTATTCGTTTTACATACCAACCACAGCTTCCCCTGTCCTCCCTCCTCCAAGTCCCCAACCCACCTCACATTCCCATCTCCTCCAAGGCAAGGTCTCCCATGGAGAGTTAGAGCCTGGTACATTTAGCTGAGGCAGGATCAAGCCCCTCCTCCCTATACCAAGGCTGTGCAAAATGTCTCACCATAGGCACTAGGCTCCAAATGTTTTGATACGTACTTTATACAAATGTCAATCACCTGTCATTGGTTCGTCAAGCTCCGTGTAATAGATGTATATATTATCATAGTCTGAAGTCACCTATTAGTAAGAGAAACCCCAAAACATCTTGCTCCTAGTTAAGTGTAATTTAGTACCTATTAGTTAACCTCTGAGGTTAAAAAAAAAATCTGAAATAATTCATAGTTATCATAGACTTCTTGAAAATCCAGAGTCTGGTCCCTTGTGACATGGGATCCCTTACAGTGCTACTTCTAAAGTTTCATGTTTTACATTATGTACTTGTTTGGTTGCTTCATTGGTTAGTTTGGGTTTTTGAGACAGGATCTCACATAGCTCATTAAATCCCCAATTTACTATGTAGTTTAAAAAAACTTTGGGGCCATGCTCTTCCTGCCTCTGCCACCCAAGTGCTGCATTACAGGCATGTGGAGGCATGTTCAGCTTCCGTCTAGTTCCTGGTGGGACAGGGGATCAACCCAGAGCGCAGCGCACTAGGCATATGTGTTCATTATACCCAGCTACTGCCCTAGGCCCCAGTGTCATATTTTATACCATGTTAATAACTATGTAAAAGAAACAAAAACTTACTCTAGTACTGAAACAAAAGATCATCATGTTAAAGGACCTAACATTTTGTCCTTTCTATTATGGCAGACATTGCATTTTTTTTATAGTGAGTTTTAAATACAATATTGCACTAATGTTCAGAATTAATTTATTGAGAATTTTTGCTGACATCTGAAATCCAAAATATGCCAGTTTGAACCCTTAGCCTTATAATTTAGCAACATAATTACTTCCATAATTAGGAAATACAGGAAAGTGCCTAAGAGCTAATAATTAATAAAAGTGCTAAATTCTATAGTGTGTGCAACACTATTGATAAATAAGAAATTCTTACAATATACTTTCATGAGAGAGGATAAATTAACAAACAGGCAGGATAAATTAACAAATGCTGGCCAGTGAGCTCATGGGGCATCCAGGCATGAGGATGTCAAGTACATCCTCAGGTTGAGGCACTGAAATTTGTTTTTGTGACAGTCTTGCTATGTAACCCTGGCTGGCCCTGAACTCCCAATGTGAACTGGACTGACCTCCAATTGGTACTAATAACAATCTTCCTGCCCCTGCCCCTTACCCTGAAAGTTCTTGTCCAGTGGAAGATTGAATCTCAAAAGCACCAGGCTATCCCCAAAGAATAAGAAGCCACAAGCAGAATGAATCCTTAACATTCAGTGTGAGCACTGAGGAGCAGAATTCTGTCTCCTCCGCACATGCATTAGAATAAAGGAGGCACAGGGGTTTGCGGGAAATTTTTACCCAAGGATTTGCTCTTAAGGTGAATTGGAGAAACATTACATAAAAGGCAAAGAGAATTAAATTCAATTTTAGCAGTTTATACTGCATTCATCTTCTAAATATTCATTTTTCTATAACCCTGAATGAACACATTCATAATTTCTAATATGTTTATGTATCTCCCTTCTAACACTTTATTTTCATTTATATTCCTAATTTATCTTAATGTGCTTCTAACTGAAATAGACTTATATTACTTTCCCCCTCCCTTCCCTCCCTCAAGCCCCTCCTAGCTGACCACCCTTGACCCCCTCCCATGTCCCTCCCACACTCTCAAGTGGACAGCCTCTTTTTCCTTGACTATTACTATGTGTGTGTACACACACAACCTGCTGAATCTCTTTTGTTGTTTATGTAAATATGCTTTCAAGGCTGACCACTCTGCATTGGGCAAGCAAGAAGGGGGCTCATCTCTTGGAGAGGCTAACCTTTCTTTCTTTCTTTCTTTCTTTCTTTCTTTCTTTCTTTCTTTCTTTCTTTCTTTCTTTCTTTCTTTCTTTTCTTTTCTTTTCTTTTCTTTCTTTTCCTTTAAAAGTTATTTCCATTACCAAGTTCCCTCCCCCCTATATGGAGCCTGAGCAAGGTATGCCTCCATAGGGAATGGGCTCCAAAAAGCCAGTTGCCTGACGGTCTTTGTCTAGCAGTAGTACACAATGAAATTTTCCCCCTCCCGCCTTTACATGTCCATTGATATTGCCATTGTTCTGGTCTTCTTTGTGCAGTCATTTCCAGAAGAGACTCTTTCACAGCAGACATCTGGCTCTTACAATCTTTCTACTGTCTTTTTCAAGTTGTATCCTGAGTCATAGATGCAGGGGTTGTGATGTAGATGTACCCATTGGTGCTGGGCTCCCCATGATCAGCTGATTTCTGCATTGTGTCCAGTTGTGGCTTTCTGTGATTGTCTGCATTTGCTGTCAAGAGGGGCTCCTTTGATTAGGGATGGTAGCTATACTTACCTGTGGGTAAGAGGATAAGATTTAGAATGATATGTATATATACATTATATATGTATATATAATGGCTGGATAATGCTGAAGATATATTGTATGGCTGCACCCAGGTGCCACAGTACATTAAATAAAAATCCCAGTGCCAGATGTATGATACTTACTTATGAAAATGTTTGTCAAGAAAGTTGTGTGTGTGTGTTTGTGTGTGTGTGTGTGTGTGTGTGGTGTGTGTGTGTGTGTGTGTGTGTGTGTGTGTGTGTGTGTTAAGCCACTAGGATTGACAATGCTCCCCATAAGAACCATAGACTAACAAAAACCCCTTGTATTAGGCAGGAAAAATCTCGTTTCAAATGGTTAGACAGGGTAGTCCAAGTGACTCCCAAAACAATATAGGTTATCAATGTAGTCCCCGGTTGCCTTTCAGGGGTTTGGGGCAGGCCCCTATTGCAGAAGGCACCTTACACTTAGCACACAGGATTCAGATCATTCAAGCTGGATCTGACCTGAAAGCCCCTTTCCTGTAGTCCAGCTTCTATAGTTCTACAATATAAGCTGACAACAGGGCAATGCAATAAAACAGCAGTACGCAGCTACCACATATATGAACCAAAGACAGTTAACAGCGCGGCGCAGTCTGCATAAGGGTGCAAGAAATGGCACTCGAACATCAGTTGTAACCAACAGCTACCTAACTAGGCTTAAGACCCACTCAACAGTAGAGAACTCATGCCTGACGCTGGAAATCTACCCAACTGCCCAGGGCTAGTGAGGTCATTAACTTATATTTTTACCTGGTTCACAATGTAGTAGATTTTTCTATGTCTTTTTCATTTACCTTACACTTTGGTTAACACTTCCTCCATGCCCCCATGCCACCCTTGCTTAAGCTTGTCCACTCCAGTTAGCTATCTTTCATGGTGGCAGAAGTAGCTACATAGGCTTCTGTAGAAAAAAAGACATCAGTCATCTTATCCAGCTGTGAACCCTATGAACTATAATGTCAACTTGATAGGCTACATGTGTCCACTGGTATTGTAGGAGTAACTAGTCATTCTGGGCTTGGATTTCAGACCCACTCCATAATGTACTGTAAACTCAGTCAAAAACCCATACTGGGGAGGTCATGGGCCCTAGTGAAGAACTTACTGCTGCTTTTAGATAAACTGATATAGTACCAAACTATCTTCTAAAGAGTTATCTTTATGCCACAGATAAGTGCTTCTCCAAGCTCAGAAAAACATTTCTTTACAGAGGACAATGCTGAATGCAGAGTCATGGTTGCTCAAGGTAGAGAGAATAAGTGATGGCTGAGTGCTCAGCCATAAACAAAACATTTCTGTCACCCACTCTAAGCCTCAAAGAACACTGCAGAAGAGGGAGTAGAAAAAAATGCAGGAACCAGAGGGTAAAGAGAAGGCTGTGAAATGCTATCTTCAGAGCATGCCACAGCCATTGCAGAGATGATTTCACCGTGTCAGCAAGGTTTCTTTAACTGGGCCCACAAAAGATTACACTTATCAAGAATCAGCTATGGATTAAGAAGGAGCTCCTTGGACCTGGACACTACCTTGCTGAACTATTGACTGCTGGTGGATTATTGGTGTAAGACATTCATTTTCTCTAGTTGTGACCCAGAGGTAATCACACCTGGTTCTATGGATAGCTTCAAACTCATAGTTATAGAAGACAACCTTGTTTAAAACAGTGGGGGGGGGGGGTCACAAAAACAAAGACATGAATATGGGAAAGGGATTTGTAGGTTAGAAAGAGCCTTTCAAGGATGGGAGGAGAAAAGGGAAGGTAGGAGGTGAAAGTGATTAGAATGCATCATAAACATACATGAAATTATCAAAGAACAAATTTAATGAAGAATATTTTAAATATTTTAATAAAAGTGATATAACTAAGCCTATTGGTTATAATTTTAACACAATTTTAAGTGACTATTTTTAGCCTAGAATTTTTACATTGAAATCTAATATTTTTACATTGAAGTTTATCTTCATCACTTCTCTATTGCTGTGATAACACACCATGACCAAAGCAGTCTACAGAAAAGAGCATTTAGTGGAGTCTTAGAGTTTCAGAGGGTTAATCCATGATCATCAGGGAGGATAGTATGGCAGCAGCAGGCAGGCATGGCACTGAGCAGTAGTTGAGAGCTTACATCTTGATCCACAAACACAAGGCAGACTGAACTAACTGAGAATGGCACACCTCCTTTAACAAAGCCATACCTTTTAATCCTTCTCAAACAGCTCCACCAACTGGGGACCAAGTATTCAAATATAAGAACCAATGGGGGCCATTGTCATTCAAATCACAATAGACTAGGACAGTTGGGATAAAGGATAAGCCACTACATCAAAGGATGACCCAAATGCAATGGTCTAACCAACCTGGGAGCTTATTTCTTCTTTGTGTAGTAATTGAGAACAAATACAACTATATATAGCTACTTCAGCCCAGCATACTGGGTGGCCACTCACCTTCATTGATTATTTTTATGACTTTAATTCATACTTCACTGGTAACAGCCTAGTTATGTGAGCATTGACAGCTACAATGGAGTATAATATATGTTATCTCTTGTTGGACAGAGGCTCAGTCATGATTAGCATCTATAGTATTGCTTTAATATTTTTGTGTCCATTTGCTTATTATATTAGAATTTATATTCTTTTTCTTCACCATTATCTGGTGCTCCACCTATACAACATCATAGGATATAAAGTGAGTGATATGAATATGGTTGTTTATTCCATGTATAATCTGTGAACATTAAACCAGGTCTGCAGCAAATCATATAAAGAGACAATGCCAAAAATTTATCACAGACTCTCTTCATAAGCTATTCTACAACTTTGTAATGAATTTGTGAACTTAATTATAGAGGTATTAATTACTAACTGGAATAACAGTTATGTATACTCTATTCAACAAGAACGGGGATAGATCAAGAATATTAAAGTCATACATAGATAATGAATTTTAGACTTGATTTCAAATGAGATCTGTGACCTAATTTATAGAGACCAAAGTAATAACATGAAGGTTACACATACTTAAAGAAATTGCCCAAATTAAACAGCTAAAATTAACACCTCGCGTTTTTTCCCTGATTACTTTTGGTGGTAGAATTTATTTGATTAGATTAGTTGGGGAATTTGAGATTTCTGAAATTTCTTGACTGGTTATTTTTATCTTTGGAGGATTTGGAAGTCTAATAAATGGGACAAAAATTAGACCATATGAGTCACTGATGGAAATGAAATTGGGTTTTAAATCATTGATGAAACTCCAAACTGTAACAGTTGCTGCAAAACCTGTTTTATCTCATCAACTGTGTCTGGTATGTGTCCTCGTCAGCTGGCAGCAAAAACTCAATGTCAGAGCTTTTCCCATGTTTGCTCATAAGAACTCTTAAAACTTTTTAATATTGAGGACCCCAGGCTGGCAAGATGACGGAGACCTGGCTGGTAGAGGAGCTCTCCAACGTTAGTTTGATCCCTAGGATCCACGTGGTGGAAGGAGAGAACTCCTTCCAGGCCATCTTCTGACCTCCACATGTACTTCCCAACACATACACACTACATTAAACAAACAAAAAAATAAATAAATGTGATAAAACTTTGAGAACTAACAAGACTGCTCAATGTATAAAGGAAATGACTGCCAAGACTCCCAACCTGAGCAGGGTCCTCAGGATCTACACAGTCAAAGGAAAAAAGACTTCCTGAAAACTGTCCTCTAACCTCCACACACACTGGGGTACAGATGCACACATGCATACACAGACACACAAATGAATAAATGAAAAGTAAAATTGCCTGGCATGTTCAAAGCCCCGGCACCACATAAACCAGATACAGTGATGTATGTCTATTACCTGATACTTGGATGGTGGACATAGGAGGGTCAGGAGTTTTAGACAATAGTAAGTTCAGGGCAGTCTGGACTAGATGAATCTTGTCTTTAAAAATGGGGTATGTGTGATGAGACAGCTCAGCAGGTAAGAAGGACTTACTGTTCAAGCCTGACAAACTGATTCTGATCCCGGAACCTATATTAAAGGGAGAGGGAGAGAAACAACTCTATAAAGTTGCCTTCTGACATCCACATGTGCACCGTGCCCATGGGTACACACCATACAAACAATAACCATAAATATTTTCAAAGATCCTAAAGGGGTTTTGTTTATAAGAACTCTGCCTTTCAACGTCTATCTTATGAGAAAGTAAAAATTGAGACTTTTAAATGCTTAATTTAATATTTTTTATTAAATTTCTGTTTGAAGGGCTGGAGAGGTGGTTCACTGGTTAAGACCTAAGTTTGTTTACTGGTACCACATTGGGCTGCACACAGATGCCTATAACACCATCTCCAAGGGATCCAGTGCCCTCTCCTGGCCTCTACAGGCACAGCATGCACGTACACATACCTACATAGAGGCACATACATATACACAGTTTTTAATAGAATTTTTTAAATTATGTTTAATACAATTGTATATTATATAAAATAACATTGTTACTTTGTTTAAACAATAATAGATATGTATTTCTCTAAAACAGAGACACATATGTAAAAATAGTGTTCTAATTTGATTCTCATGCCCAGCCTAACAGAAGGTGTACGGTCTTCAGCATTTACCCTGTTGTGGTGTATTATTTGGTGGAGGAATATGACTAAAATAGGGCCTTATAAAAATAGTTAAAAGGAAAATTGTGAGGATGACGCCTTGCATCCTCCCTGGCTTTGGACTTGGGGTTCCTGCCTATCTCTTGGATGGGATCAACACATTCCATAACCAGGAAAGAGCAATTCTGAGTCTTCGGCAATGGATGACTCCAAGATTTAACCTTGCTAGGACTTTGAACTTTAAAGAGAAGTTTTTTAAAATCATGTCTGGGAGATGGCACCCTGAGACTATTTTAAACAAAAGAAAAGTCCTCAAAAGCAAACTTTAGAAACGGATAAAGGGAGATAGAGGAAGAGATTTTTTTTTTTAAAGGTAATATTAACCATGAGTAACAGCAACTGAAGAAAAGCAGTAGCTAAGGACAGAGGAGAATGATGGTCGACTTGTGCTTGCTCACGTTTTTTCAGCTTGGCAGAGCTAGAGTCGTCCGGGAGAAGAAAACCTCTGTTGAAAAAAAAAATTCTGCCAACTGGGAATTCAAGGCCAAAGCACCAGGAAATATGGATGCTGAGTGAAGGCTGCATCCTTTAGGAGAGAGGAGTGTCGTGTCCTCACATGGTAGAAGGAGGAAAGGCAGAACAAATGAACACCTCTATTGAGCCCCTCAGCAAGGTGCCAGTCTCCCTCAGGAGGCAGCAGCCTCAGGACCTGATCTTCTTCTTAAGGCCACCATGCTATTAGCACCTGTGCTTTGGGGGATCACATTCAAGACATAGCAGTTTTCTCCCTGACAACTGGTAGACATTCATGTTCATTCAACATGAACTAGTAGGCCAGAGTAACAACAGCACTTTAGAGATGGCGAGAGACCAGTCATGAGTCAGCATTGGGATACTTGTGACATTTGGAAGATCTGGAGTAGCCATAGCCCTTGTCAGGTTTCAAGTTCATGCACTGTGAATTGAGAAGCTAAGAAGCAACATATGCAAGCATAAATAATAGCCCTAAAGCCAAAATATTGCAAAGAAAAATGGAATGCTGTGCTAAAAACAAACAAACAAGGTGATATAAAAGGGAAAACAAAAGAATGAGGAGCGGGCTCCAACCGAGGAGGGTGGAGAGAGGTCAATACAGAAGCAGAAGGAGGAGGGGGAGGGGCAAATAATACCAGCCTCAAGGAATCATATTATTTTATCATGTCCTCAAATTATGTATAATATGTGTGTGTAAAAGGCCATGCATGTGCACACACACACACACACACACACACACACACAAATATATACACACTCATATACCACATACACATATACATCCACCTATGTGTTAGTGGATAATATTTTAACTAGGCAAAGATGTGTCATATTTGTTTATGGTGCAGAATACTACTTTAATTGTGTAAAGGTGTGTTACATTTCTTTATGCTGCATTTGTCCACTTATATAATGATGTGTTGCATTTGTTTCACCTTGCCTGCCCGAGGCACCTGATTGGTCTAACAAAAACACAAATGGCCAATAGCTAGGGAGGAGAGGGATAGCCAGGGCTAATGGACAGAGAATAAATAAAAAAAATGAAATAAGGGAAGAAGAAAGAAGGGAATGAGGGAGAAAGAGAAGTGGCTGCTGCCAGCCAGGCAGCCACTAGCCAGCAAACACAGAGTAGGACATACAGAAAGAATGTAAAGCCCTTTATCAAAATGTAGATGAAGAGAAACAGGTTAATTTAAGTTAAAGAAAAAAGCTAGCCAGAAATGAACATGAGCTGAAGTTGGGCATTCATAACTAATATTAAGTCTCTGTGACATGATTTGGGAGTTGGTTGGTGACCCAAAAGAAAAAGCCTTGTACACCCATGTGTGTGCATGCATACATACATACACAAAATAAGATGAAATTATCAATGTCTACGCCCTAGACTCACCATAAGAACCTAATGAAATAGTGTTTCAGAGAGCCTTGTCACTCCCATTAAGTCACACCTGCAGCATCTCTAGTGGACAGCAGTGACATTTGCAGTTGCACCATTTGGATTTGCTGTTATTAAAAGTGCAAGGTGTGTGTCCTATTTCTTTTCTCTAGCATTAATTTCTACTCTCTCTAACTGTGATTTTGCAGTCCTCATTTATAGTGTTACTCGGTGTGGTGTTTACATTGTATATACATTCTAATAAGTACACAGTAATGGGTAATGTTAGTTCCTCTCCCTAGATCACAGCAGTGGTCTTGAAAACATTACAGTTACTAACCTGGCAAGCCTATGCTGAGTCCCTTAAGCCCTGCACAGAGACTTAAGGACATAAGGTTATGTTTGGGGAGCAGGGGGGTGTGGTTGTTGTTGTTGTTGTTGTTATTGTTGCTGCTGCTGCTGCTGTTTTGGTTTGTTTGCTTAGCTTCGTGCATTATCACATCTGAGTTGAAATCTGGGATGTATTTGGGAAAGCAACCTATCTCATCTTAAAATTCTTCTAATGTGTGAGGGTCTGGACTGTGATGCTACATTGTAATCCATACATAGCCATACTCTTGGCAAAACATGAGTGAAAATCCACAAGCCAAAGAATGATGCCATAAGGAAGAAAACTTCAGTGGTTGTGCAATGTCTACTGATTTCACTTCCAGTTTGGTTCTGTTTTCCTTTACTGTGACCTAAGTAAGCCTCCATCTGCAGGACTAACATACATCTAGGCTCCCAAAACCCAAATTAAGAATGCCCTAACTTTTCTTTCTTTTTTGTTTTCTAGAATCCTCCTCATCTCTATTTTCAGAAAATCTACCTTTGCTTCCCACAGCACAGCCTCTTGCCACAGAGGAAGCTCATCTACCCTAGCTGTTAACTGCCAGACTAAATCCATCACCCTCTCCCCTGCGAGCGTTTTTGCAATGCTTTGTTTCCTCAGCTCACACTGAGACCTGCATCAGCTTGTAGAAACTGCTCTTTCCCAGGGGAAGTTAACCTGAATTCCATGTTGAAGTCTTAACACTGTTCTGGCTGATTGATGCTTTATATTTCTAACATTCTCTTAACCTCCTTTAGAGCTGTAGGCTCTTTGCATTGCTGTAAAGATAAGGATGCTAATGTAGGAAGCACCCCTTGCACACTGGTGCAGTTTTTATCATCTCTGTTTTTCCTTTCCGTCCCTGGGACAAATGCCTAGACAAGGAGGTCTTTTTTTTTTCCTTCTTCCTAAAGACTTTTCAACATATTCAACATATTCAACTATCAATCACCAATCCAGTGTCACTGCTAACATTATAAGAGAAAGGATGCTCTGGGCTAGGGTAAAGTTCTCCAACTGATTGGGAGATCACACGTCAACAGCCATGCATCTGTGGACATGTCAGTCTTATTTAGCTCAGGACTTCCAGAGGCAGGGCAAACACCAAGCACTTTCAGTGTCCCCACCATCAAATCCCCATCCAAAATGTATATAATACAAGTTCATGAACAGTGACTAAAATAACTCCTCATTCTGTGCCTAGATATCAAGTATGGACTGTTATTTATCTTTAACAGCAACTCAAATTCACATTCCTATCATCCAACTATGTCATCAAGGGAAAGAAAAATGTCTCTGAAAGTCATTCTAGGGCTGGAGAAATGGTTCAGCAGTTTAAGAGACCTGGGTTCCATTCTCAACATCCACATTGTGGCTAATATTGTGTCTGTAATTCCAGTTCCAGGGCGTCTAACATCTTCTGGCCATTGTGGACACCAGGCTGGCATGTAGTCTATAGACACACATTCAGACAAAACGCCCATACATATAAAATAAAATAATAGTAATTTATATATTTTAAAGAAATATGATTAAAAATAGAAATCTATTCTAAGATTTTAAAGAAACTGGAGGTTTTAAGTGCTCTGCTTAGAATATAAGATTTAATAAAACCACAAAGTGTAAAATAAATTATTTCTGTAACCTAATGTTATTGCTAAAAAGAGACAAGAGGAATATTCAACTACAATAAAAGGTTCAATCATTTCCATTTCATCTCTTTAAAATGAACATTCTTTTTCATCAGATATATGCAATTTAGAACTAATTTGTTCCTCAAAATAGCATCAATTATAATATTTTAACCAAAAATTATGTAATACACTAAAATTATTCAATGATATTATAAGTTTAATAATCCCAAATATATCTAATTGCTAAGTTATGCCTTCGTAGTTAATACAGTTATTATTAAGGTCATCATAGAGACAGAGATAGATACAAATAGATGACAGACAGGTAGATGATAGATAAATATTATGTGTATATAGAGATAGTCTATACAAATAAATTGCTTCCTCTTCAAAATCAAAAGCACGCACAGGGAAAAGAAAACCTATTTATAATGCTGTCTCTACCTTTTGAGTTTTCATAACTGCAAATGACCATTTATATTAAAAATATAATCTATTGGCCTTTTCTTTACTGTGGGTTCATCTAGTTTATGCCAGCCATTTGCCCACACATTTCATTAGAAGAAATTTTATTAATTCTTTTCATGGCCCTTAAACTTGAAAATAAAGATTAAATTTACTTTTCAAATTGAAACACATATAGCACATTAAGTCTGTCTCTCCTATCTAGCAGACAAGGTGGGATAACAATTTGATGATGGCAGATAAGAACAGAACTTCTCAGGAGGTCAATGTGAGATCTGTAACTGGGATTAGCAAGATGGTGCGTGTTCAATTATAGCTAATGCCAGCAATGATATGAGCATTTACACAATAAAAATGTTCTCTTTTGTTGCGACTTCTTAGTTTGACAGTATATCACCACCTGTTACAAGTGTATATGAAGCAATGAAAAGAGAGCTTCTACTATAGAATAACAGCAACATCCCCAAAGTGGTATCATCCATTATCACTGAGGTATTTTGTCCATACTACCCTGTAACACTCCACCTAATTCTAGGCCAGTCTGTTGACCTCATCTGAAATACTTTAGTAACTGATGACTTCATTTACATCTGGCATCCTAAATTTCATTGGATAATAAATAATATAATATGCATATTTTATGTTATAGTATCTTTTGTAGAAATCTAATGATCTGGCTTAGGTTATATGAGACCTTGTCTCAAAAAAAATAAATTATTTGAATAAATAAAATCAAAATTAGTGATGAAATTTTACCTTCACCACACAGATTCATTAAACTTATCAAACTACTATCACAGTGTTCTTTAATTTCCACTATATGCAAGATACTTTAACCACATTGATATTATGCTCTTTGCATTAGAAAGAATCTAACAACAACCAAAAGTGAGATACAGAGAATTTATTTAAATAACCTCATGTTTCAGAGCAGACAAGAATTCCAGCTGGGATTATAGCCCTACATCTAACTCTTGTTTGGAGTACTAGATTTTACATGGCTCCCATGCATACATTCATGTCCACTTATTTCTTGTCACCATCTTAAAATCCCAGAATAGTTTACTAAGCTAAGTATGATAACTACTGATGTGGCCACAGCAGATACATAGCCACAGGTTATAGATGCTGATGACATTTTTAGAGTATCTGCAAAATTGAGTTGTGAATTATAATTCAACTATCAACTAGATATTTAACATAAAATTGCATAGATAGATGGATGGATGGTTGGATGGGTGGGTGGGTGGATGGATGGATAGATAGATAGATAGATAGATAGATAGATAGATAGATAGATAGATAGATAGATAGATAGATAGATTACTATTGCTGTAATAAAAGCCATGACCATCAAAAGTAACTCAGGGAAGAACAGGCTTATTTTGCTTACACCTCCAGGCTCACCACTGAAGAAGCTCAGGGCAGTAACCTGGAGGTAAGAGCTGAAGCAGAGATGGTCAAGGAATGCTGCAGACTGGCTTGTTTCCCATTGCTTGTTCAGTTTGCTTTCTTATACAACCCAAGACCAGCTGTTCAGGAGTGACACCCTACTGTGAGCTTGGCACTCCCACATCAATAATTATCAAGAAAAAAATGTCCCACAGTCTTGCCTACAGGCCAATTTGATGGAAGCAATTCTTCAACTAATGTCCCCTTTTCCCAGATATGCCTAGTTTTGTGCCAAAATGACAAAAGCCAACCATCACGATATTATAATCCAATATTTTCTACCTCTTGCATCAACCCCACCATTCATAGTAAATTTTCAGTTAATGCAGTGGGTTTTTTTATACTAAATAAATTTGTTTTAAATTATTGCCATTGATCCAAATTTTCCTAATCCAGAAACTATACTTTTCTATCCATTTCTACATTTGAAAAACGGGCCTTATTCTTTAGTATGAGATAACTAATCTGATCCTACAGTTCATGTATAAAATGTCAGTCAATGAAAGCCTACAGTTTTTTCGTTTTGTTTTGGTTTGTATTTCAAGATAGGGTTTCTCTGTGTAACAGCCCTGGCTGTCCTGGTCCTTACTTTGTAAATCTGGCCTCAAACTCACAAAGAGCCACCTGCCTCAGCTAGGATTAAAGGCGTGTGCCATCACCCGGCTATCCACATTTTGGAAGAAAAGAACATTCTTGGAAATAATGGCAAGACACAGCTGATAGGATTCAACAAGCGCAATTGACAGAACATTGTCGAGTTCTTACTGAAACTGACAACTCTAATAGTGACTGGGAAGTTGAGAAATGCCTTACAAAAACGCGAGGGAAGGAAGAGCTTCGCCCCTGGGAAGTGCTAGAAAGTCCGGCCTTACAATAATCACACTGTGAGAAGAGAGGAGCCATGGGAGTACAGGGCATTATTACAGCTGTGGGCAGACTCACCGCGGCTGGCTCACAAATTATTCATTAGCACTTCGCATAAATGACTGAGTTCTCTTGAAACTGCAAGGCCCCTACTCTGGCTATTTATTTTCAAGTAATTCCAAAAGGAGAACTGTATTGAGGTTTTTAAGGGTGAATAAGAGAGCTTGGAGAAGCATCAGTAAGTCCTCTTCAGCTCGGAGCCCTTTACACCTTCAGGACCAGCACTATTTAATTCAACTTTGCTTTCATCTTCATTGGTAAATAATTAGTTATCTTACATAGGCAAGTATATGACTGCATTGGAAACTCAATTACTTTGCTCAACTGAGATGAACTCCCTAGATATAATGGTGCACTGTCATAAAAATCATATAGTCCAACAGAAACTTATTATGAAAAAATATATTTATTTCATTAACAAGGTTGTAAATCAGAAAGGATATGATGTCCACATAGGTTAGAGCTCCATTTCTCAGGTCGGCAACATAAATTTCTAGTATTCACTGATTTTTCTGCAAGAAATTATACCTGTACCTTCATGAAGAATGGGGTGGGATTTTTGCCATTACAAAAATCTGAGAGTTTACACTAGAGTCTTCTAAGGTCTATTACAGGCATAAGTTTCAATGATGCCCTGTAATTGCGATGTTTATACTCAACTAACCCATGAAAAGCTCAGTATGCCCAAATACCTTATGCTATCACTCTTCTAACATTTTCCTAATATTATTTGAAGCAATATTCCATTTTGCTCTTTTATTAATGTGTGACAGTGAGTCCTATGTTAGTGACACCTGTTCTTAAATAACCATTTTCATAAACCGTGGCTCTATCTTTGCTCAGCAAATACACTATGGCACCTGTGAAAGAAGGACTGTTGTCATGACAACAGAGGTGGCCAACAAGGAGAGAGACAAAGCTTTTGTGTAAGTGCAAGCAGACGTGGCGCGTAATTCCTTCAAGTTGTTTTTCAAATTAGGTTTCATAATCCATTTCAGAAAAGGAGAGAAAGAAGCGTGTGGCTTTCTAGATAGTTTTCTCTCTTATGTTAATTGCTCCAGGAAAGACTCTGTACAAAGTAAGTCAGGTCAAATTCAGTTTTCATACATTCAGTTGTCCTCTTGAGCATGGCCCAAATAGTAAAAAGTAGTGTAACAATGGATGTGTTTATTAAAAACAAATCAACTCTGGCAACCAGGGCCTACACTTGGTCCAAATTTGTGTGGCCATAAGAATGATTGGCAGTGTCCAAGTGTACATGCTGTGCTATCTGACAGCACCTATTGCACTGAAATTAGAGCCCAACGTGGGAGTCAGTGTGTACTGACACAGTGGGCTCCTGGAACTCAGAGACAATTCCCCCACTGTGGGTCTGGGGCAGCTTACCCTGCAGTTGGTTTCTACCCATGCTGCCTCTCAGATCCCAAAGGATTCCACAGCCTTTGATGAGAAACAGAACAACAACAGCAACAAAAAAGTCAAGGCCAGAGCCTTGATAGAAATGACAACTAGCTGTCTTTAGGAATGTGGAATGCTGAGAATGTGAAATACAGATAAAAGAAGCAGATGTGCGTAGCCAAACTATGGCAGAGGCAGAAATGACAGGCAAGTGGAGAAACCAGTACGAACTGGGAGAGGCAGTGTTTGCCAAACTTGCAGTTGGCTCTGTAAAGAATAAAAGAACAGCACATATCAGACTAAGCAACAGAATCTGGCAGAAATGTGGTAACTGAAGAAAACTGCAGAGGTTACACAGCTCAACGCCTTAACAAAATATAAGTAATTTTAGTTGTATATTAAAAATACCAAATCCCAAAACCAAAGTAGCAGTTGCCATCCCAGGAGGTGAAGATGAAGCTCGGTGGTACAGTATGTGCTTAGCATGTGTGAGCTCTGGGCTAAATCCTTAGCATCGATAAGAAAAAAAAAAAATGGTTTTCCTTCTCTGAAAAAGCCAGCTATTGTACAGATACCTTTGACTACTGAAAAGCTGTGTAGTTAACTAACTTGTATTTTGGAGGCAATTTTATGAGCACAGACAAATGAAGCAGAAACCAGAGCATTCAACTCATCCTATTCCCTAACACATATGCAGTCTTCCACTGCCAATACCCCTACCTTAGAAGCACACTTGTCACATGGACCTGCATTGACCCATCATTCTCCTCCAAGTTCAGTTTACATTAGAATAGTTTTCATATGGCACATTTCACAGACTTGGACAAATGAATAATGAATGTGTCTGCCATTCTAGTATCATAAAGAAAATCTTCAGTGTCCTAAAAAGCCACAATGTCCTTCCTATGTATCCCTGGAAACCTCTCATCCCTGGCAGCCATTGGCTTTTCTAGAATTCCATGAAATTGGGATCATGCAGCTTTTTCCAAGTGACTTCTTCCATTTATCAGTATCCCTCTTACATTTCTCTCTTGCCTTTCCATAGCTTATAGGATAAATTCTTTCTTAGTTCTGGATCTTACGTTGTCTGGATGTATCACAATTTACTTGTTCATTCGAGTTCTGAGCTCATGTTCTTTGATTCCAAGTGTTGACAATCACGAAAAGCCGTATGCAGCTGTGTGCATTTTTTTGCATGAACGTCATTTTCAGTTTCGTTGGGTAAACACCAAGGACCATGATTGTTGGATCATGCACCACAAGTTTGCTCCATTTTGTAAGAAACTGACAAAGTGCCTTCGAATGTAGTTCTGCCAAGTTTGCATTCTGACCCACAGTGGATAGGAGTTCTCTTGTTCCATATCTTCACCAGCATTTGGGATCCTTACGTGCTGTGTATTTGGCTGGCTAACAGGTCCTCCTAGCATCTCATTGTTCTTCTTATTTTCCGTTCCCTGGTGACATAGTGTGTGGAGTATCCTTTTATGTTGTGATTTGTCATTCATTTGTCTTCTTTCACTCAGGGGCTCCGAATGTTTACAGAGGTGCAACACTCAAGAGCTCACATTCTAAATCCAAACAAACCAGATAGAGATCTAGTGACCTCCTAGGAGTACCTACAACTCCAGAGAAGAAAAATTTGCCAAGATACAGAGCTCCTTGAACATGGAAAAGGAGGCAGGTGCACAAAACAACTGGAGACTGCCTCTTCACTCAATCTAAAGGGTCCTAGAATCTGATGTCTGCACTTTTAAGTCCCTACTAACCACTAGAATTCTCTCTGATGATGCCTAAGGGAGCAAGAGAAGAACAATCACTCAACTATCAAAACTATCTGTCACAGAGGTAAGCATTACATCAAGGGAGGAACTGCCAAGTATGCCATGAGTGTGTAACAGGAGGCCACCATATGCTCAATGTCAAGTTCTTCAGCTTCATATGTTGAAATCTGATAGCAGTGTTAGAGATGGGAGTGATTAGATTATGAGGACTTCTCATGAATGGAATACATATGCATATAAAAGAGGCTTTGTGGTAGTCTCCTGTTCTTTCCTCAATGTGAAGACATAGCAACTAGACAAGGTCTTTGAGGCAGGAAGGGAGCCCCCAAAAGACACCAAATCTGACAACACCTTGATTCAGGTCTTCTGAGCCCTCTAGAACTTTGAGACATAAAGTTCTATTTATAAACTACCAAGTCAACTTCGTGAAAGCAGCACAAATGGACTAAGAGACATATCACAAGGGAAGTCAGAGTGATATCATCCAGGCATGAAACAAAATGCTATTTAACCAAGAAGGACTTAGGGTTAGTAACACAGAGATCCCACTGTACAGAGTCCCAGAGGATCCATTAGAGACTCTCAGTTCCAGTAGGACAAAGTACTGGCTGCTGGACACTAGGGTATGTCGCTCTTACATTTTTTGAGAGTATTGAGGCCTGTTTCATAAAGACAACAGAAAGAGTTTTAAGCAGGGTGGTTATAATGACAGTGACCATAAACTTCAATGAAACATGTTTTGTGGTAAAGCCTGTAAACACACCATTGCATCCATAAGGTAGCATGGGGAAAACTCTCCGACAGAATAGAACATGAAAAGAAAATCAATGTTGTCTCTTCCCTTGCTTCTGAGGTCCATATGTACACAGTTTTGGGTCAGAACTGTAGCAAGAAATTATAGAGCGGGGTAGAGGGTACTGATGCCAGTCAGTGCAAACCAGAAGACTGAAGAGGTGTTGGAGGTAGAGGCTGTGGAGATGTTGGCTGAGCTACCTGCTCTGGGGGTTTTTTCTCTTCAATTTCCCCTCTGGTTTGTCTCAACCAAAATGTAATGGCAAATATTGTTACCAGGGAGCTGGCAAATAGCTTCAGTCCTTGACTGAGGCAACCTAAGGTTACAGATGCCTCATCCAGGACTTCTTCCAAGGTACCAAATGGAGACGAGAAGTGAGAAAGGCTGAGGAAGCATTTAGTGAAACCAGCAGACAGTCTAACAGAGGGCTAGGCAGGTGAACTGGGAAACGAGTGGAGAACCAGACACCTCAGGTCTGTTTGTCTGTTGAAGCTTTTGTTGCAATGAGCATGAAAATTACCTTTTGACCAAGATGGCATGAGCCTTGAGGGCAAAAACTGCTCCTCCCCCAGCCAATCAAGGAAGAATTAATTCACAGCCTTCCATTACTGTTGTTTTAGCTTGTACTCAGTTAAAGTTCTATAGGGCCCAAAACTCATGATGGGTGTTTGAAATAGGAGATAGCCAAACATATTTATTTTTATATTTTGTTAGCCATGTTCCAGGGAGAAAAGAGAATTTCTCCTTTCAGTTCCTGATAGTTTCAATCCAGGAAGGAATGGCTCATTCTATTTACTAACATCAGCTCACCCTTTAGCTTTGTGTCTGGTTTGAGCCCCTCGCTGCTCTGCTCTTTTGGTTTATTTTGGATTAAGAAGCTTGTGAAAAGGGAGACCTTACTGAAATACTGGAGTGAGAGCATTACACTGTCTCTTTAAGGATATGCCTCCTCTCTCAGTGCCCTAAGTACCTTCTGAAATATGTGTAACATTGTACTTTTCTGCAAGTTCCAGGGCAACATGATAGTTTACATGATAGCAATGAAGCTAATATTGAACAGTTCACTTCTTAAAAGACGTTTAGCACCCCTGAGATGCTTAAAATGTCATTCTCTCCAGCCACCTGTCTTCTGGAATACCACACAAGAGAAAAAAACAAAACAAAACAAAACAAAAAACAGAAATCGTATCTGTTTACCAAAGCATTTTGGGTACCTAGAACCATGCTTTGCCCATTTTAAAGGATTACTAGGTATTTGTGTACTGAAGCAAAAGCCTCTAGAATCTTCCTTACACCACCAGCTCCTCTGGCTTCTAGATTCCCTTCCAGGATCTCCATTCATATAAAGAACAATTTAGAATCTCTCTCCTACTCTCCTTCAGAGGGGCCTTTCCATGCTCAACGATTATTAATATTGTCTGATGAAGACCCTCCTTGCCCCCTGCTTCACATCAGGGAAAAGCTGGCAGAGGCTAGGATTTTAGGTTTCTGTTTTCTTGAAGTTCCTGCAAAGGAGCTTACCTTCTACTCAACTAGTCACAGATTTCATAAATATGTTTGTCTATTTAAAGTAGTTGGGATGGTCGATGCATAATTTACAGAAATTATGCTTCCCATTTTTACAACCATAGATGATTTCATGGAAAATATCAACCTACTGCCTCGAAAGTTCATCAAAAAGCATTTTACTTTTACATTAAAATTTTTTAAATACTACTATAAAATAACACAATTTAGTACTTAGAGTTTGTGGAGTCTCATATTCTCCTCTGAATGTGTGTATGTGTGTGTTGTAGGAGACTATATCCACATATATTACTAAATATCTTACATATGTGCATACAAACAAATCAGTCATAATCCTTTCTTAAAGGTCCTTCTTAATGCATTTTTCTATATGTGGTTAAAATGCTACCATGCACAATGGCTTGTATACTAGGATTCTGCCGACTGAAAACTATTTATACATTATGATCATAATATAAGTAATATGTATCATCAGGTCAAGAAAAAAATCATAAAACCACTTTTCAAAAGTAATTTGACTTTGATGTGAGGAAAGGGAAGAACAGATCTGGAGAGAGAAAATTCAGTCAGCAGAAGTAGTTATCTGCAGGATATCAGAGCAATCAGCAGAGTTAAGAAAACATTAGTAGGAAACGGGGAAGAGGTCATGGAAAGATGGGTTTAAGGCAGTTTGGGTTGCTCTCAAAGGAGGAAATTCGAGGCATACAGAGAGCTAGCCAGGTGTACTTATGTCAGCAATCTTAGCTGGAAGAAAAACTAATGATTCTATTTGATCCTTGAACAATGCTATTACATAGTCATTTTAATTTTGTACATATAATCTGAATATATATATATATACATATACATACATATTTATAAGGCCTAGACTTTTCCTGACTAAAGAAATGTCATGTTGAGACTTACTTTAAACATTTTTACTTCTAATTATAATCAGACTAAGGGTCTTTTTGGGTAATATGACTGAGTGTGGTCTATTTTTGAAAATGTAATACTTTACTGCCAAAAGAGATTCCTACAAACCTGTAATTAGTGTTCATGCAAAACCTTCCTAGACACACTATGCTAAAATGTGAGGATTACATGAGAAGTTCTTATTTTGAAGTATATTTTGTCTTTAAAAAAGATTTTCTTGAATTTTAGGTACATAAATTTCTGTCATTTCTTTTTAAATTCTATCCAAAAGAATTTATTTCTCCTTGTGATATAGTAAAATATAAATTAAAATGCACACTAGAGAGAGTACATTTATTCCTGTTTGGAATTTATACAATAATAGCTCAATATTATGATTACAATATTTTTTCATTACACCAGGACTCTTCCAGCAGTGAAAGGAAGTAGATTGGAGGTGATGGGGAGGGATCCACATTCTTCAGTTGTATTTTTTGAACTTATAGTATTCATCTATTATACAAGACCCACTTATGTCATAAGATACTTATGCCTCTGGCCAAATGCATAAGGTTTAAAGAACTATATCTACACTTAAATTATTCATATAGTGTAATTAGAACGTCTCAATATTTTTAAATTGTCTCAGTAAGGATTTATTGTATTCTGATTTCACTTTACTTAACAGTAACCCAAGTCCTTTAATTTAGGTAGTGATCTATACAAGGGAGGTGACAGGTAAACAAAAGCACTTTAAAACAAAACTGACATTTGTTTAATTTGTAAATGTAATGCAGAATTGACTAATGCTGTTTTTCTCATGTATGAAATTTACATTTTTCCAATACTGAGGATTAGTTCCTTGGAAGTCACAAGGATGGGGCTGGAGAAATGGTTCTGCAGTTAAGAGTACACAGTGCTGGAACAGAAGGCCTGAGCTCAAGTCCCAGCACTGACATCAGACAGCTCACAACCCCAAATCTAGAAACTACAGCTCCAAAGTGAGCCAATCAATGCTCACTTTTGTTGAAACCTGCATACAAAAGCACATAACACACACACACACACACACACACACACACACACACACACACACACACACACACACACACATACTTGTAAAATGAATCTGAAAGAGATGACTGAAAAGAAGAGGGTGGATGTAGCTGAAAGTTTTCCTGTATCCCTGCCTGACACCCAGTCAAGGCAAATCTCTTTCACCCGCCTGTCCCACAGCCGCTTGGACCCAAATGAACACACACAGGCTAATATTATTTTTAAACTATGGCCATGGCAGGCTTCTTGTTATCTAGTTCTTCTATCTTAAATTAACCCATTTCTATAAATCTATACTTTGCCATGTGGCTCATGGCTTACTGGTACCTTTACATCTTGCCTCTTCTGGCAGCAGCTAGTAGCATCTCCCCTGCTCTGTCTTTTTCCTTCCTTCCTTCCTTCCTTTCTCTCTCTCTCTCTCTCTCTCTCTCTCTCTCTCTCTCTCTCTCTCTCTCTCTCTCTCTCTCTCTCTCTCTCTCTCTCTCTCTCGTCCTGCCTAACCTTATTCTGTCTCACCATTGGCCAAACAGCTTTACAAACACATATTTGTAACATACAGAATGACATCCCCTTCAGGTGAGGGTGGCATTTCAGGGTCAGGTAGAAACTTGTTGCAAGGGAAACTCCCATGAATCTAAAACAATGACCCCCAACAAAGACTCCCAGCAATAATGGATATGTAGCCTGGACTGGCTATCTCCTGTGATCAGATTGGTGACTACCCCAATTGTCATCAGAGAGCCTTCATCCAGTAACTGATGGAAACAGATGTAGAGACCCACAGCCAAACATTAGGCTGAGCTCAGGGAATCCTGCTGAAGAAAGGGAGAAAGGATTGGAGGAGCCAGAGGGGTCAAGGACATCACAAGAAAACTCACAGAATCAACTAACCTGGTTTATAGGAACTCACAGAGTCTGAACCAACAACCAGGGAGCCTGCATGGGACCTACCTAAGCCCTCTCCATATATATGTGACAGTTGTGTAGCTTGGTCTACTTGTGGGACTCCTAACAACGGGAGCAGGGCTGTCCCTAATGCTTTGGCTGACTCTTGGGAACCTATTCTTCATACTGAATTGCCTTGCCCAGCCTTAATACAAGGGGAGGTGCTTAGTCTTACAGCGACTTGATATGTCATGCTTTGTTGATAACCATGGGAGGCCTGCCCCTTTCTGAACAGAAACAGAGAAGGAGTATATTGGGGTGAAGGGGAAGAAAGAAGGAGGAGTAAAAAATGGGAGGAGGAGAAGGAGGGAAAACTGTGGTCAGAATATAAAATAAATAAATAAATAAATACATACATACATACATACATTTTTTGTTAGAAGTCACAAACTATGCTAAAAAAAAAAAAAGCTAGCTAGTGTCCTGTTGTTTCTGCCATTCTGAACAGCCTGTCAAAAAGCGTAGATTCTCTGATGCTAATGTTTTGAGGTTTTTGTTTGTTTGTTTTGTTTTTTTACTTTTAAAGTTGTTTTTTTTAGTAATTACATATATTAATACAAAGTGTTCATATCATATCCTCTCCCGCCCCCCCAAACTTCTCCCACACCATCTCAACTTCATTCATCCTTTCTCCTTTCTGTTTTTATAATACACTGAGTTCAATTATTGATACCTATATACACATGAATATAGGGCCATCTGCTTGAGCATAGGCAAGCTATCATGGGCCACACTGCTGCAGAAAACTAACTCTCCATCCCCAAGATGTTATCAACTGTCAATAGCTCTTCAGTTACAGATGGGCCCTTATGAGGCAGTTCTGTCTCTATGCTGGGGTGCTGACAGGCTTGATCTTGTACAGACAATCACAGAAATTATGAGCTCCTGAATGCAACAGCCATATCATGTCCAGGAGGCATTATTTTGTAGCAATCTGCCATTATCTCTGTCTCTTCCAATCTCTCTACCCACTCTTCTAAAATACTACCTGAGCCTTGGGAGTGAGGTTTGATGTAGATGTCTCATTTAGGGCTGAGCAAGTCAGTCACTTGTTCTCTGCACTTTGACCAATTGCTAGTTTCTGTATTAATTGCTATCCCCTAGACGCTCACATCTTAGTAACTGTGTGATCATCATCAATAGCAGCTAGCATTATCTACATCCTCCAAGAATGTTTACTTCTTTTATCTCACTGCTCACTGCCTACTTACTTCACCCATAATGGTAAATTTGAGTAATACTTAGAGCCAAATAGATAGAACAAGACTGTTTAGGAGAGAAGTTTATTTTTAATAAATAGCCAGATACTTTACTCATTAAACTGAAAAACAAAACAGAATTTATTTATGGCCAGAGAGCTATGACATGGGACTTGGTGATTATTTACCTCTTTCCATGTTTCACTACTTCTAGTACAAACACAGCCTCTTTCAAATTATAAAGTGATGTGATCATTGTATTCATATTAAGTTGATGGAATACATAAACAATTTAAACAGCTATGGAACTGTGTCAATTAGGAAATAATTTTATGAGTACATACTATATATAGTGCAGTGCAATGTCAGCAACACACTTTAATTTTATATCACCTAATTCTCCTGACTACCTACAGTTAGTTAGCTTTCAGGTTCTCTGGCCATGGCTGTCATAAATAAGTCTATGGTACCTTTACCAATGTATCCATGCTTCTAGGAGGTCCCAGGCAAGTCCTCTCCCTGTTTTCACTTTCTGTGTTCAACCATTATTGTACTGTGATGAACTTCCTGTACACCAGTGACTTAAGCGTTTAAGACTCCACTAACAGATCCTCTTTTGTCTTCTCCATTTTAATCTTAAAGGATTTATTTTAATTTTACTTTAGCTATTGGACTGATACATAGTTAATGCACAATACACTAAACATATTAGAAGTATGCCATCTGTCAGTCTTTCACAATTGTATACATCTCTGAGGCCATCAACACGATGAGGTTATTAACTTCATCCCTTAGATTGGCAACCCCGCCCTCTACGACCTCCTGTCCTGACACCACTCCTGCCTTCAGCCACTGCTCAGCAGCTCTCAGTACAATTAGTGTGTGTTCTCTAGAGCCGTGGCTCTCAACCTTCCTAATGCTGCAACCCTTTAGGGAAGTTCCTCGTGTTGTGGTGACCCCCACCATGAAATTATTTTTGTTGCTACTTCATAATTGTAATTTTGCTACTATTGTGAATAATAACGTAAATATCTATGTTTTTTGATGGTCTTAGGCAATCCCTATAATAAACTCCAAAGGGGTCATGACCCATAAATTGAGGACCGATGCTCTAGATTTATAACTCAATGGTATTATGTAATACATGTCCTTTTTCTGTCTTATTTAACTCATCATATTTTCAAATCCTATATGGATAAATATATTCCAAAATCTGTTCTTTTTCATTGCTCATAGCATTGGCTATGTAGGAACATAGCAAAGTGTATAAATTCACTCATTCACTTTTTGATGAACATTTCAGTTGCTTAAAGTTTTTAGCCATATAGAAACCTACTAATAATGAAGGCACTGAAATTAGCTGTATGAATATGTATTTTAGTACCTTTTAGATATACATACATCACATAGGGAATAATTCCTATGTAAGTTCTTCCCAGAAGCCATAGGTTACAAAATAAAATAACTAGATGCTTAACATATTTTTTCATTTAAAATTGAATGGATTTATAACATGATCTGTAATATCATAACTTAGGGAACTACCAAACTATTTTCAAAAGTTCCTATACCACACCACTTATTTTCTTACAGACAGTGAATGGGTGTTCTAATTCCTCTACTTTCTCTTCAGCATTTGTTGTACTTAGTCATTCCATAGTATCCACTTCAATAAGTTTGTATGTAGTATCTCACAGTAGAATATGCATACATGTATAATGTGTACATATGAAATATATATATATATATATATATATACATTTCTTTATCATCTTACCCCAATCAGAATGGATAAGATTAAAATAACAAAAGACAACAAATCCTGGCAAGGATGGGGTGAACAGAGAACCCTCATGGACTGTTGATGGGAATGCAGATTGCAAATCTGTGTAGCCACTGTGGAAACCAGCACAATGGTTCATAAAAAAATATATAAAAATAGATCTACCATATGATCTAGCTATATCATATCTAGACATGTACCCAAAGGACTCTTTCCTATTACAGAGACACACTCATACATTTTATGTATGCTCTTTATATGTATATGTATACATATATACATATATATGTTTTACTAGAGTTACATTACATAGGGAATAATTTCTATGTAATTTCCTCTCAAAAGCCATAGGTTGCAAAATAAAACAACTAGATGCTTAATATATATTACTTCATTTAAAATCAATTTCTTTAGTTGGGGAGGAGGTAGGCCAAGAAAGAAAAGAGCAGGCAAAGGAAAGAAATTTTTCATTATAGAATTAGAAATGACAGTTTTACACAAAAATATACATTTTATAATGATTTTTAAATGAAGATACAAAATTCTCCTTTTCATAAATGAAAAAAAAACTGAAGTGAAGTTGTCTTAAATAACTGTCTCATCATCCAACGGGATGATGTCAAGAGTGGAATTCATTCCTGGCTGTCAACTAAATTTCATGCTAATGGAGAAAAAGCACTGAACCCTGAATTTTCTGACCACCTGTGACCCTGGGAAAGTGAATTAAACCTCCCAGGTCTCAGCTTACTCAAGAGAAAGGAATTACTGAAACCTTAACACTTACTCAAGCCCTGCTCAGGCACTATGCTGACTGGTTTATGGTACATGTTCCACTGTTCCCCTTGACAAATCTATAAGGCATTTCTCACTATCCCTGCTTACCAGGTAAAGAAAACAAAATAGAAAGGCAGAGAACTGGTCAAGCCTACACAGATAGTGTGGTTGAACAAGAATTCAAATTCCACATTCCTGCCCATGTGCCACACTGCCTTCAGGGAAGCAAAGGCCTGTCATAAAGGCTGCCCTGGTGTGGTAAGTGCTAAATGACAGACATGTGTGACAATGCCTTCACCATGACATCAGCTGTGTCTTCAGGGTGTCAAGAAGTACCAGCTTGTCTATGCAATAAGACATAGCCAAGCTGTAAAAATTATTTGCCAGATGACAGGTTTGGCTGAGCTAATAAGTTTAAACTTCGCAGGATTAAAGCAAGACCCTATTATTACATTTAAAAATCAAATGCACTGTTCTGGAGTGGACAGTATGATTAGCATCTTATACATGAAATGATTTTAATAGATAAATCAGCCCTGAAACCTTATACACACCAACAAGAAAAACAGACTCAGCAGGTTGTATTTATACATCCGTTCATACACATGCACACATGTATGTAACAATAACAATCAGAGGAAAAGAGGCTAATAAATTGAAAGGGAAGGAAACATGGAAAGGACTGAAGGAATGACACCTGAGAGGGGCTGGACAGAGGAAATGGAGGGGATAAAACGATGTTATCCCATTTCAATTCAAAATAGAGTTTTAAAAACTCTGATGCTGTAGTCATGCAAATGTGTTGTCTAAACAAAATGGATTATAGTGAGACTAAATACACTCACTATTAAGACCACATCTAGAGTTCTGGGGTTCACTCGGGGAGTTGTATAGTTTGGAGGAAATGGTGCCAAGGAAGCAGAGCACTGGTTAGACCTCTGAAGCCTATCACACTGAACACTGAAATTCACATATCAGGAAACTTGGGCTAATGGTCCTGAAGTGCTCAACAGATTGATTCTATTCTGAGCAGTGCTTAAAGTAAAACAGGAATTACTGCTGGAGATTAAAAAAGAAAGAAAGAAAGAAAGAAAGAAAGAAAGAAAGAAAGAAAGAAAGAAAGAAAGAAAGAAAGAAAGAAAGAAAGAAAGAAAGAAAGAAAGAAAGAAAGAAAATGCCTGGTGTGGTGATATTTTATTTGTGCTGATGTGGTGACATTTTATTTGTATGTTAATAAATAAAGTTTGCCTGGAGATCAGAAGAAATAGCAAGCCATAAACAAAAGTCAGGCAGTAGGACACGCCCTTAATCCGATCACATGGCAGGCAGGGTCTCTGTGCATTCAAGGACACACTAGGGAACAGTCAAGCATGGTGACACATGCCCTTAATCCCAGTACCAACCATAGAGACCTGGAGGTCTGTGCAGACAGGCAGTGACAAGGAAGTGAGGTAGCTGGGCTAAGAGCCAATGAGAGAGCAGAAAAGCAAGGCAATAAAGAAGCAGGTTAGACAGTAAGGAGTCACATTTTGGAGGCGACAGAGCTGGTGAGGTAGGGTGGTTGGTGGCTCTCACTATTTCCCTCATCTCTAAGGCTTTTACCTATACATTTGCCTCTGTGTTTCTTATTTAATAAAACCGTTTAGAAATTCGGCTACAGCCTGGCTCAGTAGAAGGGAAACCTGAGGATAATAAAAGCCATAAACACTTGTGTGGAGTTTCTAACGATGAGCACCGCAGCTGCTCAAGCAAGAGGTTGACAGCCACTTGTCACAAATGTTTTTCCAAGACTCAGGCAAGAGTCAAGGGCGTTGAGGTCTGCCTGTGCTGTTCCAATTCTAACAGAAGATAATAAAAGCTGCACCTGCTGAAGTTAACTTACAGAAGCACAAGGCCACAGCCACAAATGGCTCAACAGTCTCTAGATAAAGAGACTTTCCAACACATCAAAATAATCTGTTTGTCTCAAAAAATTAAGTTACAATTCCAATCCATCCAGCAAGATGAAATACTTGGAGGTCATACAGACTATAAATCAACTTATTGTGGCTCTAATAAGCCGCATAGATGTTTCCCATTCTTCTCACTGTTTTTATCTGGGGTGTTTTGTTTTGTTTTGTTTTGTTTTTTCTTTCCCTGGTGGAACTCACAAAGTCCCTCCTCACAAGACTGGAAGTGTCATCCATAGCCAGCCAAGACCCTATATGTATACTGCCCTGCTTGACATTTCCATTTAGATGCCTAACAGGTAACCTCAAAAACCTATGTCCGCAATAAAGCTTTCAATGGCCAGCTCTCACCCACAATCAATTCATCCACAGCCTTTCTAGTTTCAGCAAATGTCATTACCATTCCTATTATCCAATTTCTTAGGCCAGAAACCTTGGGGTCACCCACAAAAGCTCTCATGCCCCTGCACCCTGCCTGCAATGTGAGACTGGCTACTCTACTGTTTCTTCATCTCTCCCTGATACCTGCTGGCACTCAAGTCCATTCCAGCTTCATTTTACCCATGGGCTGCTGACTCTCAGAACTAGTCTGCCTGTCTTAGTTTTTGCCATCTATTTTAATAAGTTTTCCCTTATCTTTTATTTCTACAAAGATAAAGTGTTCTCAACATGATTTTCTTTATCTTATTCAATTTTTATAGTTTTAACTCCAAATTATTGCAATGCAATACTGAATGCCATCTGTAATAAAAAGGTATTTTGATGTTTTTAAATGTGTGAATATGAAAACATAGGTTTTCATAAATGGAAAGATATTCTTTGTTACTTTTATGTTTCTATATCAAACTTATATATTTTAAAAGATTTGCTTAAAAGTAGATCCCTTGAGAAATTTTATTTTATTCCTGAGTTTTTGCCTAAAATAGAAGTTTCACAATCACTTATTCTTTGAATATTGTACAACAATTACTAAATTTAAGAGATAAAATCTTTGTAAAGCATTTAATACCACTTACACACATAATTAATCATATTCCTTTAGACATTCAAATCACAATTACTCAATATACTTGACTTTCTCAAATATGTTAAAACACCAAAAGACAGACCTAACATTTGAAAATATGATTGTCTTACAACTTCTCTCTTGTAAATATGTCAGACTTGTACTTTAATAAATCAAATTTTATAACGTATTTCCAAAATCTTAATTTAAAAAGAAATTTGAGTGCTGAAGTGACAACTTAAAGCAACCAGCACTTCCTTGCTTCTCCCTGGTGAAAGGGAAATTGAACAGTAGGAGAAAAGTGTGTTGTTTTCAACTAAATCTCCGTTTTACCAACAAGGATGGCAGAGCCAGATGCTGGGGTGAAAACCTGCTAGCTCAGAGAGGCAGAGAAAGCACCTGGCTGACCTTCCTCCTCCACAGATGTTCCAGAAAGAGCGTTCCCCTATGCCATCTCAAACAAAACTCCTCAAACTGAATGTCCCTCCCTTCTACTTCCTGTGCATCTCTCTGTCCTCCTGACTTCCTCTTGCTCTCTATGGTTTTTTGTTCACTTCCTGTCAACTGATTGTTTGTTCCTCCTCTTAACCTATGGCTGACTTTATTTAATCCTATTTACAATATTCAAGTAGAATGCTCTTAGGTTAAAGGTAAGTGCTAGGGATGAGCCACACCACAGCTAGAAATAGATTTTTCCAGTAAATAACACAATCTCAGTATGCACACTGTGATCAAATATCCTGCAACAAAGGTAGAAGATATAATGGACAAAATAGCTTAAAGACAGGTACAGAAAAGGAAACCATTCTGAATTTAGCTAATCTGGAAGCTGCATCAGAGCTGGTGCTTGGGGTATATTTTCCCTATCTTGACTTAAAGGGTAGTGTTGTAATGAGAAGGCTGTGTACACACACTGCTTTGGGAAACATCAAACTGTGTGTTTTCCTGTCCCCTGGAGCTCATAGCAAATGCTGCCATGCTGACTTAGCCATCATTGTCTACCTTGGGGCCAGCAGGCCTGGATCAAATGCTCCTGTAGCAAGTCCACAGAAAAATGCATGCTGTAAGATTCATGTTGGAGACACAGAAGGGAAGGGAGTTCACTCTCCTCTTAAGACCATTGACTTGGGCTGTTAAAGTAAATCCAGTCACTGAGCAGAAGTGCAAAACCTTGGGTGGAAACCAGAATAGAAATGAATGATATATGAAAAGAATGTAAAAACCAGTAATAAATAAAAGATCTACAACTCTAACAAAAGCAATGAGACTAAGGGGAGAAGAAATTATGGGAACTATGATGAGTTGAATGAAGATGGCTCCTATAGGCTCATGTATTTGCATGTTTATTCCCCAATTGATAAACTGTTTGAAAGGGATTAAAAAGTATGGAAACAACCAAGGTGTCCTTCACCAGAAGAATGGATAAAGAAAATGTGGTACATTTACACAATGGAGTATTACTCAGCCATTAAAGAAAAAGTGGCATCATGAAATTTGCAGGTAAATAGATGGAACTAAAAAAAAATCATTCTGAGTGAGGTAACCTAGAACCACAAAGATAAATATGATATGTATTCAGTTATATGTGTATATTAGTCATTAAATAAATGATAACCAAGCTGCAATCGGTAGACCCAGAGAGGTTAGTTATAGAGGAAGGGACTGGGGAAACACATGGATCTCCCTGAGAGAGGGAAAGAGAAGAGATTTTATGGGTAGACTGGGGCCAGGTTGGGACAGGAATGGGAGGATCATATGTAGAAGAAAGGGAGAAATAGGATTGAGGAAGATAATCAGGGGAGAGACAGCTGGGATTGAGAGGCATTTAAAGGATGATATGGAAATCTAGTAAAGTGAAAACTTCCTAAAATATAAGAAGATGATCTTAATGGGGGATATGGAGTCCCAAATGGCCATCTCTTGTCACCAAACAAGGCTGCCCGTACCAGGACTAGGTTGCATTCGATTGAGTTGTTAGCCAAGGGGGTCCCATGGAAATCCACAAAAAGCAAGGCTGTTGCTAAGACAGCGATTGCTCCCTACAAATGACAACAGAGTCCCATTGCCCAGTGTAGCTAGAGTTTTCCTGCCTTGCCCAAAGTCAGGACAAATCTTTGTCACCCGCCAGTCCCACAGCCGCTCAGACCCAACCAAGTAAATACAGAGACTTATATTGCATACAAACTGTATGGCCGTGGCAGGCTTCTTGCTAACTGTTCTTATAGCTTAAATTAATCCATTTCCATAAATCTATACCTTGCCACGTGGCTGGTGGCTTACCAGCGTCTTCACATGCTGCTGGTCATGGCGGCGGCTGGCAGTGTCTCTCTGCCTCAGCCTTCTGCTTCCCAGAACTCTCCTCTCTCCTTGTCCCACCTACTTCCTGCCTGGCCACTGGACAATCAGTGTTTTATTTATTGACCAATTAGAGCAATTTGACATACAGACCATCCCACAGCAGCCCAGGACAACACCCACACAACTCATTGAACATAAAGAAGTCAAGCTAGTACCTATATGGAGCCTTTATACCCACATTCTAGTATCTTTGGTCTGGGAAGGCATTCTGTAACCTACCAAAAGAGAAGCATAAACACCAACCCAGCCACAAAACCTTTGACCTATAATCCATCCTGCTTCCAAGATGTGCTAGGGCAATAGCGGCATAGAACTTATAGGAGTAGCCAATCAATATCTGATTTAATATAAGTCCTACTCCACAAGATGGAACTCATATGCAATACTGCTTGAGTGACCAAGAACCAGAGACTAGATAGCCCAGAGACCTAGAGTAAAACCAAACACTACTGGTCTGAAAAAAAAAAGTACCAATAAAATGACTCCTAATGATATTCTGCTATATTTATAGATCAGTGCCTTATCCAGTCATTATCAGAGAAGCTTCCTCCTGCAACAGATGGGAACAAATGCAGAGACCCACAGCCAGACACTATGCAGAGAAAGTCCTTGAAACATACATCACTAAATGGAATGTCTCCTTCAAATACCTCCCCTCAGAGCCGAGGGAACCCTGAGGAAGAAAAGGGAGGAGAGTGTAAGAGCCCAAGGGGATGGAGGACACCAGGAGAACAAGTCCCTCTGAATCAACTGAAAAGGCACATATAAATTCACAGAGACTAAAGGAGCAAACATAAACCCTATACAGGTCTACACCAGGTCCTCTGCATATATATTATAATTTTCAGCGTAGTATTTTTATGGACTCCTGAATGCATGAACAAACAGGCCTCTGATTTTTGTGACTTCTCTTGGGGCTCTTATCCTTCTGTTGGATTGCCTTGTCTAGTTTTGATGTGATGGTTGTTATTTTATCTTACTATATTTTATTTTGTCAGGTTTGGTTGTTATCTTTTAGAAGCCTATTCTTTTCTAATGAGAAATAGAAAGGGGGTAGAGGTGGGTGGTTGTGGCACATGCCTTTAATCCCAACACTCAGAAGGCAGAGCCAGGCATAGCTCTGTGAGTTCAAAGCCAACCTGGTCTACAGAGCAAGATCCAGGACAGGCACCAAAACTACACAGAGAAAACCTATCTTGAAAAAACCAAAAAGAAAAAAAAATAAAGGGAATGGCGGGGGGAGAGAAGATGAGCAGGAACTGAGGGGAGTAGAGGGAGGGGAAACTATAATCATAATCAGGAGAAATTGTATAAGAAAATAATCTATTTTCAATAAAAGGCAAACATGAAATCAAAAGTGTGAAACATCAATTTGAACAGTTATTTGCGCACGGAAATAACTTCCCGAGTGTTACAGAAGTGAGAGACAGTAGTACCTTCGTTTAGCATTACAGTAAGAAAATAGTGCATTGAAGAAAACAGTAAATAAAGGATTCCCTGGATCACAGAGAGTGTTAAAGGACAGAGAGCTAATTCCAAGAGATGATAGTGGAACTTATCAAACCACAGAGAAAGACACAGGTGTTCAAGTACACGGGAAGAGAAACCTAGTCAATTTTAAACTCAACCAAGACTAATCCAGGACTAATTAGAGTCAAGGTCTCAGAGGTTAAACACAAAGAGGAGTCTCAAAGCAGCAGGAGAGAAGAAACAAAGCAGCAGGAGAGAAGAAACAGATAACATTTAAGGCTGTCCGGGTTCATCTGATGGAAAACCTCAGCAGGAACTTTCTACCCTGGAGAAAGTGACCTGAAATTTTCACAGTGGCAAAGGCATTTAAGAGCAAAAGACTGCAGCCAGGAAATTCTGCCCAGCAAAGCTGAACCTCACATGTAAATATTAGGAAAGCACCTTCCCAGACTCCCAGACAAAGGTTCACACACCGGAGTTTAAAGTCCACTGTGAGAGAAGGAAAGGGTAAAGCATAACCGAACAATGGTGTTCAGAGGTGGGATATCTGAGAGATGGTTAGGATGAGAGATGCTCCCTAAGTGTAGCACCCATAGCTCAACATTACGTACTACATAAAAAACCAGAGCTCAGAAGATATAAGGGTCCACTCCCTGTCTTCTACTATGAAATGTTCAACATCACCTCAGGATTCTACCAGCCAAGTTATCACCACATATGACTGCTTGGGTCAGATCAGAACCATGAACCAGAATAAATTCTTTACTTTATAAAGTTCATCAATTAATTTAGGTATTTTATCATGGTAACTAAAAATGGACTGATACAGTTGGCTTTTCTAGGCAAAGATCCTTACTAGTCTTCATGTACTAAGAGTTTTTATTATAAATAGATGATAAAGTTTAATGATTTTTGTGGAGCAATTGTGATAAACCTATGTTTTTTTTCTTTTCAGTTCAATAAATGTAAGTTGTATTGATGGATTTCTTGTATGAAGGCATCCTAGCCCCTGTGGGATGAGCAGAACTTAATTTGATGTACTACCTTTTTAATGCACCATGAAATTTGGTTGGAGAACATTTCAGTTAAGATTTTTGAAACTATATCTTCATAAAAGTCAACATGAAAGTTAATCATGTTGCCCATGGTTTTACTAACAAGATTATGATAGTATCATAAAATAAGATGGGTGGCTCTTGCTTTTTTCTACTTTCTGAAATAACTTCCAAAAATATGAAAAATCAATGTGCCATGAAAATTTGATAGAAACTTCTTATAAAGTCTTCAATCTAAATTTGAGGCAAGGGATAAAGGACCTTCATGCGGGAACTAACATTCACATAAATGGATGGTGGATGGTGGGGGCAGGTTTCTCACTGTTGGAATCAAAAACTACAATGAGGCTGAAGAGATGGTTCAGCGGTTATGAACACTGGCTGTCTTTCCCGATGACCAGGCTTGGTTCTTGGCACCCACATGGCAACTCACAACTGTCTACAACTCCAGTTCCAGGGATCCAATATCCTCTTCTGAACTCTGTGGGCACTGGTATATACGCAGGCAAAACATTCACACACATAAAGATAAATAATCCATTTCTAAATAAGAGTATTAAATGGAAATGATTTTTTTTATTACAAACAAGCACAAGAAAAACTAAAATGATCCATGTGGTGATGAGTAGAATTGGGAACATCAATGTGAACTCACGCTTGGCTTAATACATAAATATAAGTAAGTAACATAAAGAAATAAATTTTTGAAAACATGAGCATACACATGGAGTTTCTTTAATAAGAAATAAAAGAACTCACACAGCCCAAAGCTGCATCAATCTAACAAACAACATACACAAAGTAGCAGTGGATTACAAAGTGTAAATGTAAGCCGGTGCTGAGATAAGTTATGCAATAAACAAATCAATAGAATGAAAGGGATAAACATCCTGTGAAGAACTTTAAATAATTGATGTGAAGTCTCCTCTTTCGAGGAGATGAAGTACAGGCCCTCCCTCTCTAAGTGTGAGTCCTGCACACCGACTCCTGCATGCTTACAAGGAGTACACATGGAAAGGAGGAAGCAGAGTAACTAACTACTCTGGATAACAACGAGAAACCCTGCCTTGGTCACTCACTCAGACTAACATCATCAATCATTTGTCATGTGGGTGGTACACATTCATACCGTGATCTGTATCAATACTTTATCTCTAGTATTTTCCTCATAAAAATTCATAATCAATCTAATGATGAGAAACATATCAGGTAAAAACTGATGAAAACCATGTCATGTGGAAGGGGAAATGTGGTGGAGCATACCTGTAATGCCCCTCTATGGGAGACTAGAACAGGATGAGTATAACTATCTACTTAAAAAAAAAAAAAAGGCTTATTACCTGGTTGCCTGGTTTTAGAAGCCATAGAAGATGGCTGGTTCAGGCTTCATACCCCTCATTACTAGGAATCTTTGCTAGGGTCACTCTCAAAGATTCCAGGGAGCTTCCACTGCACTAGGTTTCTACATCGCCTCTCCCCCACCACCACCACTACAAATGCCCCCCAATTCCAGCAGTGGGACTGGGACACCAACCTAGCAACAAATCTTTCCACCTACAATCTGTCCTGCCTGAAAGATGTACTGAGGTAATGGCAGTACAGTACTTATGGGAATGGCTGAACGATGCCTGGTCCAACTTGAGGCCTACACCATGAGAGGGAGCAGATGCCTGACACTCGCCTGGATGGCTGAGAACCAGAGGCTGGATAGCCCAGAGACCAAGGGTAGAACCAAACGACTGGTAGAAAAAAAAATCAATGAAATGATTACTAATGATATTCTGCTATACTAATGATCAATGCCTAGCCTATTTGTCATTAGAAAGGCATCATCCAGCATCTGATGGGAGCCGATATATAGAACCACAGCCAAACACTAGGCAGAGCCAGGGGAACCCCAGAGAAGACTTGGGGGGAGGGCATTGCAAAAGTCAGAGGGGTCAAGGATACCACAAGAGTACAGCTCACAGAACCAACTAAGCTGGGCTCATAGGGGATCACAGACGAAAGGACAATCACAAGAGCCTGTTTGGGTCTGAGCTAGGTCCTCTGCATATACATTATGGTTGTGTAGCTTGGTGTTCTTGTGGGACCCCTAACAGTGGGAGCAGGGGTGTATCTCTGACTCTTTTGTCTGTTCTTCGGACCCTTTTTCCTCCTACTGGGTTGCCTTGACCAGCCTTGATATGAGGATTTGTGCCTACTCATATTGTAACTTATTACAAGAGGTTAAGTTGATATCGCTAGGAGGCCTGCTCCTTTTTTTAAAGGGAAACAGAGGAGGAGTGGATCTGGGGAAAAGGAGGAGCTAGTGGGGAGGACAAGGAAGAGTAGAAGGAGGGGAAACTGTGGTCTAGAAGTAATGTATGAGAGAAGAACAAAAGATAAATAAATAAATAATGAGCAAACAGGAAGAAAGGTAAGGTGGGAGTGAGGAAACTTTTGTGGGTGATGGAAAAGCCTGTGGCATTTATTATGGTGATAGTTTTTACACATACACACCCATTAAGTTACACATATTACATAGTTCTGGAAGAACTAAGGCCTTTAATGTGAAGTCCCAACAGTGTTTGTGTTCCTTATCTCTAATAAGCCATGTTGTTAATAATCAAATAATAACAGTACTTCTCAAAACCATTAAGTTCATTAAAAAAAAAACACCTTAGAATACATGGAAACCAAGATGTACCCAAGGATACATATATCTAAATGTAATAGAGAATACTGCATGAAATCCTGGTATATAAAAATAACATTAAAAAATAAGAAAATGTAAATCAATACAAACAATGATAGACAGTAATAATACAATATTGATTCATCAATTAGAAAAAAAACTGTACTACACTAAGAGAACTACACTAAAAGAATTTCCCAATGAGGGACATCAGGTGTGCAATGGATGTTGATTCTGTAGTCTCTTACTACTTTCTTATACATCTAAAATTACCCTAAATGATTTGAAAGTGTAAAAAAAATAAAAAATGAGATTAAAAAGAACACTCATTTTTAAAAAGTAAAAAAATGTCCAGGTAGGTGTTATAACAGAAATATAATGTATTTGAAGATTAAGAAACAAATGCAATTTCAAAATTCAAGGTGAAAACCTTGACTTCTTCTTTCTTTATATTTACCAGAATATTTGGGTACTTACATGAAATGTATAAAGAAAGTACAAAATTTAAAATACAAAATATAAATAACATCCAATATATGTTAGTTTCAAAAGTTCTTCATGCATGTGTACATGTACATGTATATGGGAAGGCACACGTGTGTAGGTTTATATGGAGGTCAGAAACTGGTGTTGAATGTTTTCCTCAGTGACACTCTACCTTATTGTTTGAGACATGGTCTATTATTGAATCCTAAGTGCATCACTTCAGCCAGACTACCTGGACAGCAGACTCCAGGACCCCTCACTTCTCTGGTTCACCAGTGCTGAGATTAGAAATGCTGATCAAAATATATTGTGTGAAAAAAATAGATAAAAGAGACATTTTATGGTACTGAAGATTTATTTATTTATTTAAGGATACTAACATTCTACTATCAAAAGGTTGGAAAATTAATAATCTTTTGCGCAGGGTGGGGGGGGGGTTGAAACAGGGTTTCTCTGTGTAGCCCTGGCTGTCCTGGAACTCATTATATAGACCAGGCTGGCCTCGAACTCAGAGATCTGCCTTCCTCTGTCTCCCTAGTGCTGGAATTAAAGATGTACACCACCTACGCTGTCTGAAAATGAATAATCTTAAATGCAGTAATTGAAAATGATAAACCAATGTAATAAAACAGAAACAAAATAATTCAAAAGGGGAGATTTGAAGGCTGTGGAGTTGGCTCATATCCCTTCTTTACACTGCCCTCCCATTCCCCCACTTCATATAACCCTTTCTGTCCCATTTTCCCCCCTTTAACCACTGTGTTCTATCTCCACTCTCTTGAATAGAGATAGGTTGACCACATTCCGGGGCAGGTCTTACTCTTGAGTATTTGAACAATACAAACTGGATTTGATTGGGAAAAAGCAGAAACATGAAAGTTGGGTGGGCAGGTGATGGTAGAGAGGATAGGTACGGAACAGTTGGGAGAGGAGTTATGATATAATATTAAAATACTATTCTAAAAACTGTTGGGATTGGAAAGAGAAGACCCCTAACTGATTGGAGCAGAAAATAAGCTGACCACAGAAAGTCGCTGTAAAAATTACACCTTTGGTGTCCATTATAAAGCTAGCATGACCATTCCTCTTCCAACATCACTCCTTATTTACTTCATGTAAAATTCATTGGAAAAGCATAGTCAATGAATCATTTATTATACGAATGGAATAGTATCTTCGCATAGCATGTAGCTGAATATAGATGCAATGTTAACACTGATATAGTTGTACAATTTCAAGGTGTGTAAAAGACAATAAACTTGAGGGGAAGAAATACTATAACACTGGGTGGTTTACAGTAAATCTCATTTCATTTTCACATAGCAAATGATCATGACAGTAATTGACAGCTTTCCTCAATGCTATCCCTAAAGTTTTGTGGTAGGAGAGGGGAAAAGTCAATTAGTATTCTTATCATTTAAATTATGATTTATGGCTTATTAAAATATTCATGAAGGATAATTATTCTTTGAAAACTGTTTCTGAATGAAGCTAGCAAATAATGAATGACGATAGCCCACTTTGTGTTCTTCAAACATATGTTTAGGCTGCAAATAGCATTTGCCTAGAGTAACACACAAAGCTTAGTGTGAACATAGTGATTTCTCCAACAAAATACATGGTAGCTAGAAATTTAAACAAGTATTCATTATATGGTGTTATGAGGGAGATCAGTATCCTTCCATTACTTTTCCTGAACCAGAAGCTTGTGTCTCACCTGCTATTGTCTTGGAGTGTGTGTGTGTGTGTGTGTGTGTGTGTGTGTGTGTGTGTGTGATAAATTCCTACACGGTAAATATATGCAATTGTAATTTTATGTTTTTCTATGTGTGTTTTGAGTATCCCATCTCAGATCTGTCTGCGGGTGTGCATGCACACATGTTCATGTGCAAATGAAAGCCAAAAGTCAAGTGTCTTCCTTGATCTTTCTCCAGTTTTTTAGAGAGGACCTTTCAGTGAGCCCAAAGCCCACCCATTTGTCTAGGCTGGTTGAGATCAATGAGATTTAGATTGATCTCTGCTCCCCTAGACCTAGAACTACACACTTCTGTGCCACGCTTCTTTATATGTGTCCTGGGTGTCCCACCTCAAGTCCTCGTGCTTGGCTAATGGACAATTCACCAGCTGAGATATCTCCCCAGGCCCTGACAGTGAGTTTTAAAAGAAGAGGGAGATGGCATTTGTCTTTGGATGTCAGAAAGGCTTCAGAGAACTGGGCAGCATTTTTATTTAAGCACAGACTGCTTGGCATTCAACCTACACATTTAAGCAGTGTCTTGGAATAAATTCAGTGGGAAGAGAAGAGGAAGTGCTGCAGGATCCAGAAGCAGAGCACCTAAAGTGTTGCAACATGGAACAGGTTGCTTGAACATGGAAGTAGTTCAGTAACTCAGAGCGAGAGCTGAGCCCAGGGGAGAAGCTTGGACTGTGCTTGTTCAAGACAGAAGAAAAATAAAACACCTGTGTCATTCTGAACTCCTTAGAAAGGCCAGCTGACTTGTGAAGAATGCATTTGTTTCTTATTTTTTCAAGTAGTCAAGACAGGGAGCTGTGTTTTGTTTTAGTTTTTGTTTTGTTCTCTTTTTTTAATGTATTTTTCCTTGATAATTTCAGATAGTACATTTTTTATTATATTCTTTTCTGTCACTTAACTCTTCCAAGATCCTCTCCTGTGTGTATGCTGGAAGAAAAATAGATGAGGCGCAAGAAGCTGTTGCAATGACGAGGCAGTGCTGATTAACCAAGAGGTGGTAGATCAGATTGTGTATCGATGCTCTCTGCTCTCCTCTATCGAGTATGGATAGTAAGAGCTACTGATAACTGGGCACTGCTGCGGGACAAACCACAAATGCTAGCCCTACAGAAAAGCAGAAATGACCTATTAAAACAGTAAAAATGCTGTCAGTCTATGGCACTGGGTTTCTGTCATTCAAGATAAATTTTTAGAAATCCATCCTCACTCCAGCTCCTACTACAAATTATATAGTGCTGATCCAAATGCTGGTTTAAATTATTTCAATTAAAAAGATTAAAAACTTATTCAACCACTAAAGACACTGAACTAGAATTGATTATAAAAGAAACAAAGCCCATTAAGGGTTTGCATGATCCTTCTGGCAATGCAAAGAGCAAAAATGCTGTTTTAAAACAATTTATTATGATAGAACTCTGCAAGTAACTTTTTGTTTATGATGATGATAAATGAGTGTTGAACTCTCATATCCCCTTAAAGAACACAAGTCAGAATTTACATGGAGCATTATACGGAGTATTTAATGATTTGGAATTTGATTTGTTTGAAATTTTTTGAATTGTTCATTATTAATATCAACAATTCTCAATAATTACAAGCCCATACCATACAAATTAGTGACTATAGTTAGTAATAATACATATGTTCTTGAAAAACACTTGCCAATAGTTCTGACCACTGATATTGGTTAGAAGAGGACATTGACACAGATCGACCACATCTTGGTTGATCAGCACTGCCTACTCTTTGCAACAAATTTTAAGGGACTTAAGATTTTAATTTAAGTGTTCTCTACTCAAAAAAGAAAAGAAGAAAGGAAAAAAGAAAGAAAGAAGAGAATTCATAGTAAGTAATGTACATATGAATTAGCTCAATTTCATCACTGCACATATGTATTTCAGAATACCAAAATATACATGTTTTTTATTTGCCAAACTACAAAATCAAATTTTATTTTTAGGATTGAATTTCTTCTTAATTTAAAAGATAAATTACTATATGCCTTGACTCTATGAGCTGCTTTTTGTCCTGGAAATTCATGGTGTTTAGCATCGTAAGAAAAGCAAACATAATAGTCCATCAATGTTTCATAAACTAGAAATGAGTGATTAAGCATGAGATGAGCTACAAATTAATAACCTGCCACCTGTCTGAATTAAATGGCACCTGTATTTGGAATAGATTAAGAAAAGTAGGAACAGGGTACTTCATTCATGGACTGGCATATGCAAGAACACACACTGAAGAATAGTATCTTCAGTAAACAATGCTGCTAAAAAATTAAACTCCCTTTTACTATTAAAGCAACCAACTCTACACAGATAAGAGAAGGGTTTCCTGTACATAAACCCTGAGACCCTCATACACTCTGGAGAAAACACCAATACCTTATGACAATAAATATGCAGAGATTTGAAGAGCAGAGCCTCCAAAGCACAGGGAATATGCAAAAGCAGATAAATAGTACAAGATCAAACTAAGAAGCACCACATAAGGAAATAGTCAAGAAAGTGAAGATACAAAAACAATATTCATAAACTAGCCATCTGACTAGGGATTAATAGCTAGAAAATTCAAAGAACTCTGAAAGGTCAACAGCAAGGATATCATTTTAAAATAGACACATGATCTGAATAGACATTTTTGAAAAAGAGACATAATACAAATGACCAACATGTATACGTATATGCATAATATAGCCAATCATCAGGAAAAACACATCAAACCACAGTAAAATATCATTCAACATGGTTATAACAACATGTTTACATTGTTATAAAACAATATAATAAAGACAAAAAAACTATTGAAATGAGAAGAAAGGGGAATTCCCAGACAACTGCTGTGTGGAATATGTTTGTACATCCAATATAGAAAACAGAATGGAGGTTACTCAAAAAAAATTAAGAATAGAAATACGTTTTGATCCAGAAATAGTACTAGACATATGTTCAAAATATACAGATATAATATACAGCAGATGACTTCACTCCCATACCCATTGTTATACTATCAAAACAGTAAGATCTCGTATTAAGCAAGGTGTCCATCAATGGGTAAACGAATAAGGAAAAGGTGATACATAAATATAATGAAATGTTCTTCCACCATAAAAACAAGGGGCTGGAGTTTTTTTATAGCAACAAGGATTGAAGCAGAAAATACCATTTTGAGGGAAATAAACTAAGCACAGAGTGACAAATATTGCAAGTTCTCGCTTATTTTGAGAAACTTTAAAAATTCTGTTCTAGAAAAAGAGGATTAATGGTGGTTAGTGGATATCAGGAGTGAGAAAGAGGAAAGAGATAAATGTTATTATCTGATACCAACACATTTAAATGAAAGAATTAACTATGATGTTCTACAGCACCATAGGGTAACTACAGTAACAACAATTCATGATGTCAACAAAGTAATTCAAAGATTTCAATACATAGACATGGTCAGGGTTTAAAGTGGAAATCCTCATAATCTTGATCTGATCATTAAACATGATTTATATGTCTCAAACTATCATAATCCACTCCAAAAATATGTACGAATGTTGATTTTAAAAAGAGTAAAATTAGCCGGGCGTTGGTGGTGCACGCCTTTAATCCCAGCATTCGGGAGGCAGAGCCAGGTGGATCTCTGTGAGTTCGAGGCCAGCCTGGGCTACCAAGTGAACTCCAGGAAAGGCGCAAAGCTACACAGAGAAACCCTGTCTCGAAAAACCAAAAAAAAAAAAAGAGTAAAATTTTAAAATACAAAATCTGAGACTTGTAGATAAAACAGACTTTCAATTTGCCATCTTGATATCAAAAAGCAATAGTCAATGTTTTTTTTAAAAAAGAAAGAAAGAAAGAGAAAGAAAGAAAAACCTACAAATGACGTATTAATCTCTGGTTCTAAGGACCATCAGCTGATTGTAATATACCACTTGTGGTTCACAATAACTGAGTGGACTGTGCAGCCGCAGTCTGGGCGAGGACCTCAACTTCAGCCTGCCTTCCTGGTCAGGTAGGGCAAGGGCCTCACTCAGACTGCACAAAGAGTACCTCACCCAACCACTTCTTTACACATGGGTCCCTTTGATTCCTCACAAAGGAACTGCAGCATAGAGCTTGGGACAAAGCACATTGACTGAACTAAATGTGATAATTATGATCTCTGGTACCACAAGCAATTTTAGTTAAAGCAGTGAAACAAAATGTTCCTATACAAAAGAAGAACCCAAAGGAGTTAATGCCTAGAATGACCTTTATCTAGACCTGGTTTATGGATTGCACTTTTAACCAATACCCTTTGCAAGAAAATTAAAGATCTGTACACATATAGGCACTGTGCATTGATTGCAGGGAGTATGAGACCACGTTCTCAAGTTCTTTCCACGACTTCTATTACATTTGTCAACTTTTTAAGGTACTCATCATTCTTCCAAGTGGCTCTACTAATTTTAAAATAATAATTACTTAATATGGAATGATCTCTTTACATCATTTTCCATTCTTCTGGATAACCTCTCATGAGGCTTCCCCTGGGGATTCAAAAATGATTAATAAATACCTTAATTTCCACATACATACTAAAACAAAAAGTGTAATACTTTGGTCTCCATAACTTGTGTACCACTGGGTAAGAAGATGGCATATACATTGTCATTGGGCTTGAAAGATTTAATATAGCTATCACAAATAAAAGTGATTCCCCAAAGCTGCCAGTGTACTTTCTAAAGGCATCCATCATTTCCAGATTAACATTCATGATTGCAGGTAATAATTAGCCTATCTGAGTACTATGGCATAGGTTTTTTTATATGCATCATCTCTTGGAATCTATGTAATTGTAGAAGATACCTATTATTTCTGAACACCAACTAGAAAACAAAAGCACTCTGCCTCACACAGTCCTCCCACTCTTCTCCCACCAGATTTCACTCTCTCCTGTGTAGCTACCTCATCACGGTTGCATGCTACTTCACAATAAATTTTGAATTTCCTCTTGTATTCTGGAGTTACTGGATGCAATTAATCAAGTGTATTTAAAAATGACATAAAGTCACTTGTTTGGGTCTTTAATTTTAGATGCCTTCAGATTTATGGAAGGCCACTGCACAGGGTTTAGAAAGATGAAATTACAGTCAGCGACATCAGAGTCTACAATCAAGTTTGAATACTCTGATTTATTTACACACCACCCCAGACAAGGAAGCTAATTCAGAGTCTGTGATCTGGACTGGAAAACAACAAATATTGTCTTAATAGTTATGCAAAATAACACCATCTGGCACATAATAGGTATTGGTAAGAGTCTGTGCTATAATCATCACTCCTTCCAGGTGGAAAGAAATCTTCCTTTGAGACAGTTTAGCCATTTCACAGACCCATCAAAGTGTTGAAGAAGATCTACATTCTCGGTGTAGCATGTAAGGCCCATCATGACCCTAGCTACATCCAGGATGCACATGGCAGCACTTCTGCTCACCTCTTTCATCCTGCCTGGTCCCCAGCTTCCTGAAAGCCCTGAGTCTCAGGCTGGTTTTGTTTTGTCAGGCCCCTGAGTCATATTTGCTGTTCCCTGGGTCTTCTAAGCATGGCTCACACAGTCTCTAGCAAACATCGCTGTCCTCTAGATTGATGTTCATCTGTCCTAGACTGCCTACCTCCCCGCTAAGACACAAACTCGATGTTGAATGATTAAGAAGCATTCTCTACTACAGGTAATTTCCCCCTTGAAATTTTGACCAATGCTGTGGGATAATGCTCTTATACACTGGTTTAGTAAAATGCCGATTGGCCAGTAGCCAGGCAGGAAATATAGGTGGGGTGAGTAGACTAGGAGAATGCTGTGAAGAGGAAGGGCAGAGTGAAGAGTCTCCAGCCAGACACAGAGGCAGCAAGATGACAAGGCAGAACTGAGAAAAGGTACCAAGCCACGTGGCTAAACATAGGCAAGAATTATGGGTTAATTTAAGTGTAAGAGCTAGTGAGTAATAAGCCTGAGCTAATGGCCAAGCAGTTATAAATAATATTAAGCCTCTGAGTGATGATTATTTTATAAGTGGCTGCAGGACCTGCAGGCTGAGCAGGACCAGAAAAACCTTCTGGGTACAGACCAATACCAATTTTTGTCACACTTCAGCTACTAAATAGACATTAGGACATAAATGCACTTAGAGTATGAATATACATAGATATATAGATATAGATATATAGATATACTCTTTTTAAAAGTTTAGACATTAAGTAGGAACCTAGATAAAATTTCAGCATGAATATTAGTTTTTTTGTTTTTTTTTTGAATATTAGTTTTTGACTGCTATGTTTCCAAAGTTAAGTATAAGAAAAATCTACATTTCATTAGATTTGAAAAATGTTTCATCAGATTTGAAAATAAGTATGGGATTCCATGATTAACTCTGAGTAAAATTTTAAGGTTTAGGTTTTATCTACTAAAGTTATGTTTTATTCATTCATTCTTCAGTTAACAACTACCGGCAGATACATTATGCTCTATGAAAATAGTTGTTGCTGAGAGTGAGTAGGCAGCTAGACTGGCCAAGCTTCCCCACACAGTAGAGTGTGGGGTGCCAACTGTCAATCTTTGGTCTTCTATACACCATGACATATCACAATATTTCCAGAAAGAACTGGATAGGCATGCTAATTCCCAAGTTCAGTGTCAAAAGAATCCATTCCAGATTGCTTCCTCTGCCTTCCAAAGAAGGAGCTTGGCATGGAGACTGGAGAGAAATGAGAAGCTGTAGAAGAAAGAGCCAGAGTCCCAGGAAATGGAGGTCTTAAAGGAGTCAAGACACAAAGGCACAAGGAAGAAGTGCTTCAGCAAACAACTGAGAGGCAGCCACAGACACCACCACCTTCAGGTAAAAGGCTGAAGAGAAACGGGCCCAGGCACTGAAACTAACAAGGAGATAAATGGGTTGGGGGGGGATAGTGGAGGGGGGAAGTGCTGTGGGTGAAGTATAGGGCAATGAAGATGTGACAGAGGAGCAAAGGATCTCAAGATCCTGCTGAATATAGGAAGTTAATTTAGTCTGAGAACGTCCTCTCCATTTCCTTCCTAAATATCCTATGAGCAGACTGGCTAGTGTCGTTTTATTTTTCCTTTCCTGAGAAATATTCTGGAAGCTGGTATGAGTATAGATAGGTAGATTCAGACTGCAAGGTGTTGTCTTCAGACCTAAGGGAGAAAAATTGAAAGTGTTTTGCTCTTTCTCAAAAGCGTTGCTCTTTCTAATGTAACTGCTTTCCTCTCTCATCCTCGGTGTGCTGGGCTAATGACAAGCACTGCATCAGCTCAGTGAGAACATTTGTGAAAAGTGAAGTGGCCGCTTTCAAACTGCTGGATGGTAAGTATCTGTTCATTTTTCAAGCCCAATTGTGCCTCTCTTAGCAGATGCTGCTGTACTCAGGTGATAATAAACTGCACAGTGCTGTTGATCATGCTGGCTTCTTCCTGTTTGGGGAATCATAAAGTAGAGACCTTCCGTGTTTGTACTTGTTCCTAATGAGATCTGTGGGCTGGTGAAAACACCCAGCACTCACATTAGCATGAGCTCTCTGTTCTGTGTCACTCAGCACAGAGTCCTCTGCACTGACTGCCACAGTCAGAACTTGGTGTTGGTATCACTGCCAGATCAGCCATTACCGATGCTTCTTTGCAAACAAGCAGCTCTTTCTTCTTGAGTCCCTGTTAAAAAGGTGGACCCAAGTCACAGTGATATTTTTACAAAACAGTTTGGCAAAATTACAATTTTTTTTGTCTGCTTGATACCATAGCTGGAAGTGAGGATGTGGTCCCAATACTGTTCCTCCACAGAATCAATTACTTGAGAATCAGGATTCCAATGAAGCTCATTGTGCTGTCTAAAAGAAAAAACAGTTTCTGGCAACTTTCGAAGACACACTCACTTATGACGTGATAAGCTAAGAATACATGGCACAGTGTTACAACCTTGAAGTTTGGCTACTCAAGAGAAAAATTTGTGAAATCCACCATCAAAGGAAATATAAATATCTGATTTAAAAAAAAAAAAAAGCTTAAATGCCACAAAACCCTTTCCTGAGTTAATCCATACACCCACTTCCATTAATAATAAAAAAAGATGATTAAAGTTTGTGTAGAGGAAGCACAAATATGTTTCTGTTAAACCAGACATTGCACTTGAGTGTAAAGAAAACAATAAATTTGCTGATTTTAGTATTTCTTCATAAAGTATTCCGGGATCGTTTTCCAGTAAGAGTAGAACAGACTCTGAGTTACTGTTTTCTCATGATAACAGGTTTCCACAGAGTCTGTTGACTTGTCCCAGCAAATCTTCCCTTCATAAAAAATACCAATCAGCTCCTTCCTATATGGAAATGAAGCATCATAGCAGGCAGCCCATACTCAAAAAGCATTGGACAGTAGCCGTTCTGTTTAAACGTCTGTGACTCAACATTTTTTAATTATTTTAACTCTATTTTCTAGGAATGTTACAAATATGAAGACAATGGATAAGATACATATTTGGGTATCTTATAATCAAGAAGAGTTATATGTTACCTGAATTTTTTTTTAAGATTTGTGTTCTTCAGCTAGTATTTTAATCAACACAATGCTAGTTTAACATCTAACTGACCTCACTTTTGTTAAAGTAGAAAATCTCTGAACTATAGTTCTTGAAATATAAATATTTTTTTTTCATCACAGGCAATTTATTTTGTTCTATTCATTCACAGTTAATACAGAAAATACTTGGAAACATTTCCATAGAATGTTTGACACAGAAATCATCAAATAGAAGTATACAATGTTGACAGGAGGCAGTACATTTATAATTTATAACCCCAAATGTATTTATAAATTAGAAATGGAAAGATCTACAAATGAAATTATGAAGGTTCAACAAAGTCATTTTATCTGTCAGTTTCTCATTCATTTTTTGTCTTAATAATATTCTATTGTATGAATAAGCCACATTTTATTTCTCTCCAGTATTTGATAGCTATTTGAGTTGTTTTAACTTTTTTACTATTAGCAACACACTGCTGTAAACTTTGATGTACATGTTTCATAGGTGCACTTTTCAGTAGTTTGAGGATTTATTCCTAAGGGTAGAATTGTTGAGTAACAGAGTAACAGTGTTTTGCATTTTGATCAACCACCAAACTGTTTTGCCAAAGTGGCACACCATTTTACAATCTCACCAAATCCTTGTTTTTAAGGCTCTGATTATTGTACAAAAGCATTCAATCATTCTGTCAGACCAAACCAGGAAAAGTAAGCTATAGTTCAGAGCTGTTCTATTCCATTTACTATGCAAAGCCATTCTTGGCATTTGCAACTCTCAGCCCTTTTGAATATTCTTGCAGTGTTCACCTTTTCCTCCACCACTTTTTTTTTTCTTCTTTCTTTCTGGTTTATTTCTATCTATTACAAATGTATAAAAAATCCTCTATCAACGCTGCTGTTAGCAGAAGAACCTTGAGAAATATACCTTTGGTTTGCCTCAGAAAAGGAACACATATTGCACTGAAAAGTTTATAAAATTGGCGCAAAACATTGTGATAATGTTACAATACCAGTTTTAAGAGTTCAGTGACTAATGGGGAGCTGATGGGATACATGCAGAACTGTGAAAGCGATCTCACTTAGCCAGCTGTACACGTAGACTGTAAATCTACATTCAGATCATTTCTGAACAAAGACTATCATCTCAGTTTATCTGTTGAGGTCAATCAGGAAACCCTAGAATATACCTTGATTTTTGCAAAAAACAAAATAGGGGGAGGGGTTTCTTCAGCATTTCAGTCCACGAGTAACAGTATCCTAACAGGCAAAGTGTTCTCTCACTGTCAACATAGAATGAACTGCTGCTGGAGGTCAACTTGGGTTTTAATTTGTATTAGCACTTACATGCATAGTAGTCCAAGTTGTTGACCTCATGACTTTAAAAAGTAACTCTAAAAAAGTAAAATGGCCCTTCTTGGAAGACTAAAGAAAGACATCCAGCCACAGTTGTAAAAAGTCTCATCAAAACAATATACCCTTTTATGAATTACGCCTCAATTAAAAAAAAAAGTAGCCCCAAATAAGAAGCAGCTCTGAAAAAGAAAATATAACTTAAGATATTTGAAAAAATACTTGCAGCTTGATCTGCACTGACAATGATTGTCGAAGCCTAGAATTCAACATTTACAAATTCTCATTCACACACACAAAACACACTATTATCACACAACTTGTGTCTTGAGAGAATCTTCTGCTTTTTAAATCTTTGGCCTCCCAGTCAATCCCAAGTTCAACCAACTTTAACTAAAACTTCACTCAGAATTTCACCAAGCTTTTCACCCACACATTAATGCTTGTCGTATCTTTCATCAACTGTCAAAATCTGAAGCCTGCTCAGAGATCGCCAGGTAAAAGACAATAAATGAAATACACAGAGGTTATTTCAAAACAGAACATAACCATCATCCAAAAAAAAAAAAAATGTCACGATTCCCGATTGGGATCATCTTTTGTTTCCCACGTTGGACTATTTCACACTCCGGCATTGGCCAAAGGGCACGAGAGCTGGTTCTGCAGCATACAGTTTCTCACACAGATGTCCCCAGAGGAACACCAGAGACAAAGTCACGTGAGGCCTCTCCCGTACAGAGACTGTCTCACAGGGGCAGTGAGGGAGAATACCCACTAGTTTGTGGAGATCCCTGAGAGAGTATGATTCTTAAAATCTGGACTTTACATAATTCACATCAGCCCTGTTCAGGTACTTAATGGAAGAAAGATGCAGCTGTTTGCCAGAACTCAGCACTCCACTCTAGATCTCTGCTACCTTAGTCTCTGTCGCGGATTTCCGAGTTCTGGTAGTTACCTGGACCGCTGAGGCATTGCCACAAGACTTCTTCTCTTTTGAAACATCCTTTTTCTCTAGATATTAGGATAGCTACACCAGCTTGTTTCTTAGGTCCATTTGCTTGGAAAGCCTTTTCCCAGCCCTTTACTCGGAGGTAGTGTCTATCTATGAAGTTAAGGTGTGTTTCTTGTATGCAGCAGATGGATGGGTTCTATTTTCTTATCCATTCTGTTAGCCTATGTCTTTTTATAGGTGAGTTGAGACTATTGATATTGATGGATATTAATGACCAGTGATTGTTAATTCCTGTTATTTTTTGTGGTTGTGTTGTGTTGTCCTTCTGTGGTGTATGTTGGTGTGGGATTATCTATTGCTTGATTTTTCATGGATGTGTTTAGCTTCTTTGGGTTGAATTTTCCCTTCTAGTGCTTTCTGTAGGGCTGGGTTTGTAGACAGGTATTGATTAAATCTGGTTTTATCCTGGAATATTTTGTTTACTCCGCCTATGGTGATTAAGAGTTTTGCTGGGTATAATAGTCTGGGTTGGCATCCGTGGTCTCTTAGTGTCTGCATGAGATTTGTCCATGATCTTCTAGCTTTCATAGTTTCTATTGAGTAGTCTGGTGTTATTCTGATGGGTTTACCTTTATATGTTACTTGGTCTTTTTCCTTTGCGGCTCTTAATATTTTTTCTTTGTTCTGTGTGTTTAGTGTTTTAATTATTATGTGGCGAGGGGACTTTTTTTTTGGATCCAGCCTATTCGGTGTTCTGTAAGCTTCTTGTATCTTCATAGGTATTTCTTTCTTTAGGTTAGGAAAGTTTTCTTCTATGATTTTGTTGAATATATTTTCTGTGCCTTTGAGTTGGTATTCTTCTCCTTCTTCTATCCCTATTATTCTTAGGTTTGGTCTTTTCATGGTGTCCCAAATTTCCTGGACGTTTTGTGTTACGACTTTTTTGTCTTTAGTGTTTTCTTTGATTGACGAATCTATTTTCTCTATCGTGTCTTCAGTATCAGAGATTCTCTGTTCCATCTCTTGCAATCGGTTGGTTATGCTTGTTTCTGTAGTTCCTGTTCGTTTTGTCAGAATTTCTATTTCCAGCATTCCCTCAGCATGTGTTTTCTTTATTGTCTCAAATCCATTTTTCAGATCTTGGAATGTTTCTTTCATCTGTTTAATTGCTTTTTCTTGGCTTGATTTGATTTCTTCCCATTTTTTGTTCGTTTTTTCTTCCATTTCTTTAAGGGAGTTTTTTATTTCCTCTTTAAAGGAGTTTTTCATTTCCTCTTTAAGGGAAGTTTTTATTTCCTCTTTAAGAGAGTTTTTCATTTCCTCTTTAAGGAAAGTTTTTATTTCCTCTTTAAGGTAGTTTTTCATTTCCTCTTTAAGGAAAGTTTTTATTTCCTCATTGAGGGAATGTTTTATTTCTTCTTTAAGGGCCTCTATCATCTTCTTAAAGTCATTTTTAGGGTTGATTTCTTCTGTTTCTTCTGTCATGGTATGTTTAGGTCTTGCAGGTGTAGAATCACTAGGTTCTGATGTTGCCATATAGGTCTTTATGTTATTGCCTGTATTTTTGCGCTGGCGTCTACTCATCTTTTCCTCTGTGCGGTGCAGGTGGTGTCTGTGTCTGAGAGTGCCTCTCTTGTTCTAATTTTTAGTCTTGGTTTAGTAGGGGTTCTTAGTTAAATTGGTGCTATTGGGCTGTTTCTTCAGGGACAGCTGATTTCAGTCGGTGAATTATATACTTATGATTCTGGTGATCTGGTTTAGTGGCTGGGTAGCGCCTTCTTCTGTGTTCCCAGGTCACGTTTTGTTCATTTGTCAACTCCTCAGCTGATCTTGTTTCTTCAGACTTCCAACTGTAGGCATCTGAATCCTCTCCCAGATGGGTTTCAGCTGAGCAGGGTAGTCTCACCTCCAAGTTGTTGGGTTTCACAGGATCAGCAGTTGGGCCCTGGGTTGTCCCCAGACAGAGTGCCCAGACTTGCCCTGGTTCCGACCCACGGAGATAGCCTCTTCCCCAGGTGTTGGGGCCAGGGGCGTCCCCACTCCAAGCTGCGTCCGCCCCTCTCCGTCCCCGGGCCTGTCCACTCCTGCGGCCCGCCGCCACAGGCCCACCTGTGTCCACTTGTCTCAACCGCCGGGCCTGTATGTCCCTGTCAGCTGCCGCTGGGTCTGTCTGCCTCTGCGGGCCGCCAATGGGCCTGTATGTCCCTGCTGGCTGCCACCGTGGGCCTACCTACCTCTGCTTGTCACTGCTGCCGGGGGGCCCATCCACCTCTGTGGGCCGCCACCGGGCCTGTATGTCTCCGCCGGCTGCCACCAGGCCTGTATGTCTCTGCCAGTTGCCGCTGGGCCTGTATGTCCCTGTCGGCTGCTGCCACTGGGCCCGTCCACCTCCGCAGGTCGCCGACCTGCGTCCGCCTGTCTCGGCCGCGTGGCCCGTCCACCTCTGTGGGCTGCCGCCGGGCCTGAATGTCTCTGTCGGCCGCCACCGCTGGGCCTGTCCACCTCCGTCTGCTTATCTCTGCCGCAGGGCCTGTCCACCTCTGTGGGCCGCCGCTGGGCCTGAATGTCTCTGCCAGCTGCCCCTGGGCCTGTCCACCCCCACAGGCCGCCACCACAGGCCTACCTGCGTCTGCTTGTCTCCGCCATCTTCGAAATATAAATATTTTGATGACTCATCTTCATTACAAAATGAAGTTCAACTTCATTATCACAGGTTGAGTATATGCTTAAATCATCTTATTCATAATTACTAAATTATACCATATTCAATATAAATATAATTATACCATTATAATATAAATATTGCAACTTATACTGGGAAACTTTCTCCATTCCAAGAATTAACAAATCTTTCCATTAAAAAAAAATTTCCAAGTAACTCAGAAAAATTAGTAATAGTTTCATTTTTTAAATCATTATATTCATTTCTGTCCCTCTCTACACACAAAAAAATCTATAAAAATAAAAAACCAGAGACCATAATATATACACAAAGGACCTGTAAAGTTAAAAAAGAAAAAGAAGAAGAAAAGAAAAGCCCCGATAAAGCATTGTGAGACAAAGTCCCTCCAAAAAACGCCACTGAGTTCATTTTGTGTTGCCATCTAGTGTTGGGCATGTGGTCTGGACTTAAGAGTGAGTTGTATACAAATTGAAATGCCATTGGAGAAAACTGATTCTTCATTTGTTGATCATTAGGGAAATTTCCTTCTATGATTTTGTTGAAAATATTTTCTGTTCCTTTGACCTGGGTTTCTTCTCCCTCCTCTATTACTATTATTCACAGATTTGGTCTTTTCATGGTATCCCATAGTTCCTAGATGTTTTATGGCTGGATGTTTTTAAATTTAAAATTTTCTTTGACTGAGGTATCCATTTCTTATCTTGTCTTTAGTGTCTGAGATGATTCTCTCTTCCATCTCTTCTGTTCTGTTCTGGAAGCTTGCCTCTGAGGTTCCATTTTGAGTTCCTAAATTTTTTCCTCAGTTTGGGTTTTCTTTAGTGATTCCATTTCCACCTCATGCCTTGAACTGTTTTCTTTATTTCATTCCACTGTTTATTCATGTTTTCACATATTTCATTAATGTATGTAGCTAGAGTTTTCCCGCCTGGCCAACAGTCAGGACAAATCTCTCTTACCCGCCAGTCCCACAGCTGCTCAGACCCAACCAAGTAAACACACAGACATTTATATTGCTTAAAAACTGTATGGCCATGGCAGGCTTCTTGTTATCTAGTTCTTCTATCTTAAATTAACCCATTTCTATAAATCTACACCTTGCCACATGGCTCGTGGCTTACCAGTATCTTACATGTTGGTACTCATGGCAGCGGCTGTCAGTGGCTCCCTGACTCAGCCTTCCTGTTCCCAGAATTCTCTTCTCTGCTTGTTCCTCCTATACTTCCTGCCTGGCTACTGGCCAATCAGCATTTTATTTATACAGAGTGATATCCACACTTCCCCTTTTCTTTTTTTTTTTCAAAAAGGAATGTTTCAACATAGTAAAATTACATATAACAAAACAATTATCAAGCAAGAATTACAGTTACAATGTTAAAGAAGATATCCTATCTATCTTATATTTGTGAGTCTAAGGTTTCATATCTAACTTATCTTTTATCATAACTAAAGAAAATTATAACTATCTAGCCTTCAACTACATCAAACACCCCAGAAGGATATAATATTACCTGAGAAATGGGAGAAGGACATAAGCGACTTTTAGGAGTCTTGCGAGAGCAGACAGAGATAGCTGGCAGCCTGGACAGTCATCCAAAGTTCTTTTGTAAAGTTGGGGCATCTGTCTTCAGCCCACACTTTTTTCTCAGGCTTTAGGTGGAAACTCCTGCTAACCCATTGCTAACACCATTTGTAGCTGGAGAGCTTCTCTTCCTGTTCCCAGTATTCTCTTCTCTGCTTGTCCCTCCTATACTTCCTGCCTGGCTACTGGCCAGTCAGCATTTTGTTTATACAGAGTGATATCCACAATAAATGTATTTACTCATAACCTCTCTGAGGTCCTATAACAAACTCATAATAGCTATTTTGAAGTCCTTGCCTTGTGCTTCAGCTATATTGCATTCGTCAGGCCTACTATGGTAGGGTTGCTGAGCTCTACTGGAGGCATATTTTGTCCTGGCTGTTATTGATTGTGTCTTTATGCTGGTGTCTATGCATGCGCCTGAGTTTGGGATGGTTGTAATTCTAGGTGTTAATGTCCGGTCTATCTTTGTTTGCTAGGTTTTCCATTCCTTGGTTTCTATTGGTCTCTCTGAATCTTAGGAATGTAGTGGTTGTTGGTTTCCCAGTAAGGAGTGCTTTGGAGTCCCTGCCAGGTGTTGTTAAGGGGAGACTCTGGTAGAAAGTGTTTCTAGGTATTTTGAGCTGACAGGAAGGAATTTGGATGGGATGGGGTGGAGTGGGAAGGCTGAGAGGATCTACAGGAGGAAAGAAGTCTAGATTTGTGTGATCCCCAGGGAAAAGAGAAGACTAAGAGACCACAGCAGGTGGCCTGTTACTAAGTTGAAGATAAGCCTGGGGAATTGGAAATGGAGGACAATGATGGAAAGGAGAGTGAAGACCATCTACCTGATTCCCTGGCTAGCATGGCCAGTGGATTGCCACAGAAAGAGGGGGTGCCTCCAGGTATTGGCAGTTGATACAAAGGGATACTGTGAAGAAGAAGGGCTATATGTAGGTGAAGATCTGCCCAAACCATGCTTTTGACAAAATAGATGAGATTAGAATAGGAAAGTTAAAAAGCACATTATACATCATAAGGATAGAGAGACCATCTCATGGGCTCACATTGATCACAGTGTAATAGATCACAATATAAAATGTGTGACCTTGGTTGCTGCACATTGCAAAATGTTTTAAAAAATATGTTTCTACTAAACAAAGGATAAAGGCCATTAGTAATTAAGAGCAGACACTCATAACAAGCTGCCTTATATACACCACACATGAAGATGAGGTATTTTAAATAAACTGTGAATAATTCCATATGAAATAAATAGTGATCATTTTGTCTCATTTTGATATAAGGGTCTCTTTCATAGATGAATTTTGTCTCCTCAAAATTCATTTGTTGATCTTTAGTCATTAGAGAAATGCAAATGAAGCTTGCTTTAAGAGTCTATCTACACAGACAGAATGGCTACCAAGGAATTATAAGACAATAAACATGGGCAAAGGCATGGGGAAAGAGGAGTCTTTATTTATTACCAGAGGAAAAATAAATTATGGAAATCAGTGTACAGTTTCCTTTAAAAAGTAAAAATTAGAATTACCGTATTTCCCAGCTATGAAACTCAAGTACATATCCAAAGATATCAAAGTCAACATAGCAAAGACATTTTTATACGTACATGTGTCTAGCTGCATTGTTCCCAACAGCTAGGAAATAGAACTTCAGTGTTCATTGGCAGACAAATGGATAAAGACAATGTGGTACATATACTCAATGGAATGTCATTCAGCCTTAAAGAAAAAAGTGAAATCATGGCATTTATAGGAAAATGAATATAATTAGAGATCACTGTGTTAAACAGAATAATCCTTAGGAATGAGGACATGAGAGCTGTGCTTCAGTTGGTCACATAAGCACAGGTGTTCATTCATATAAACAAAGGTGTTCAGCCAGGCTTTTCCATTGTTCCATAAACTGCCCAACACAATATGTTCCTCCTGGTATAACCGCACACCAGGAGGGGAAATGAAGAACTTTCCCAGCTTATGGTCAGATCTCAGATCAGCCATGATAGGTAGGCATGACTAGGAACTGGGCTGGGTTACAGAGCACCACTTGACATGTCACCGTTCTGCATAAAAATGCCTTAAAAGACTAGCACAGTCTATGACATACCCAGTTCATAGCCCAGACATTGAATCAACAGTCCAAACATCAGGAAGATAGGCATGTGCCTGATTCCTCCCTGAATTTCAGACACCACATCAACACATCCACAGGCACAAAAGTGACATTTTGAAGTTTTTCTAAAACTTTATGCAGATCCCAAAGCACTTCTTATCATCAGGCTGCCTTTCTGAACATAATTTAAATGAATGGGTTATCACTGCGTAAAAGTGATTTGAATGCTAACCCATGAGGCCACTAAGACACCTCACATTTTCATATAAATTAGAAAAACTGCTTCAGTTGCCCTCTGTCTAGGTGAGATTCTATTTTTTTAATCCAGGTTCTTTCTTCTTCACCTATTCTAAATCAAACTATTTTCTTATCTTATTTTGCAATGGTTTTTATTCATCTTCATAAAGCTAAACTTAAGTTCTGAGCCACAAACAAAATTCTGCAAAGGTTTCTTCTGTAACCCTTGACCTGCCAGCACACATCTCCCAACAGCATGAGCTTAAAAGTCCTATTTTCAGGTTAGTTATCTTTAACCAAGAGTATGTCAGCTTCCTACAGGAAGGATCAGGAAGTGTAAGCAAAAAAAATAGGACAGCAAGTGACATAGCTTCCATGGGGAAGGTGGGAAAAGTTGTGTTCTGGTATTTTATGGGGAGAAGTTTTTCTAATATTGATCATGATTTCTATCTTACTGACAAAAAGAAGGATTTGAGTTTATGTCAGCCATTATCCAATAAACTTCATACTTCTACTACTGCCTGGCAAGAAATGAACTTTATTTCATTCTTGTTGTATTCTTTACACAGAACCCCTTTCCAATCAACACCTGCAAAACATAAAACCAGCCACCAGCTCCAAAATCAAAAATCATTCTGTGTTTTAAATTAATATTTACTTCTTTTTTCATTATTTCTTTAAATAATACCTAAAATGTATCTATCATTGGTTACAAGATGATATTTTGTTTCATATACATATTTAGCAATATTAAAATCTTATATAGCCGGGCGGTGGTGGCGCACGCCTTTAATCCCAGCACTCGGGAGACAGAGCCAGGCGGATCTCTGTGAGTTCGAGGCCAGCCTGGGCTACCAAGTGAGTTCCAGGAAAAGGCGCAAAGCTACACAGAGAAACCCTGTCTCGAAAAAAAAAATCTTATATAAAATATTTATATATATATATCCTCAAACATCTACCACCTCAGTATAGTCAAATCCACACAATCCTTTCTTCTAGCTTTTGGGGGAAAAAATAGATAGTATGTTGTAATTATCTATATTTAATTTGCTATGCCCCAATACACCAGAATGTTATTCACTTCTAACTATAACTTGTTATTCACCAACTAACCCTTCCTCATTGCTCTACCTACACATTCTCCCTAGGATATGATAACCCACATTTCATTCTCAACTGCTATGAGATCAATATATTTAGACTCCACATTTGAGTGCTATCATGTGGTACTTGTGATTAACACAGTGGCCTCTACTTCTAGCCATTGTGTCACAGTGACAAGCTCACGTCCTTGGTGGACACCATTCTCTTGTATATAGGTAGTACTTTTTACTCATGTGTCAGTTAACGGATGCTTAGGTTCTTTTCATTCTTAGCTATTGTGAATTATACTGCATTAAACTTAACATGAAGATGATTCTTCAAAACACTGATTTCTTTTCTTTTGGATATGTATAGAAGAAGGATTACTAGGACATTGGCACCCCTATTTTAATTTTTTGAGCAATTGCCCCACTGTTTGGCTTTATGGCTACACTAATTTACATTCCCACCAAATGTACACAAGAGTCTCTATCCTCCACATTATCCACATACTCACCAATGCTCTTAACTTTAATCTTTTAGATAGCAGCTGTTTTTACTAGTCAAGTTATGGCTCATTGTAGGTGATTTTGATCTTAGTTTCCCTGATGAAGAGTGGTCCTGAGAACTTGTTGTCCACATATATAATCTTCCTTTGAAATTTTCCTGTTTTGGTCTGGTGCCCAATTTTAATTGAATTGTTTCATCTTTTCCTCTTGAATTGTTTGAGTTCTATGTATAGTCTCAATAGAAGCCCCTGCCAGATATTTCCTTGGAAAGTGCATTCTTCTAACCCATGTGTTATCTCCCCCCTCTGTTATTATTCCCTTTTTGTGCAGAAACTATTTAATTGCATGAAGTCACATTTGTTAGTTTTTTTTATTGTGTTTCCTATCTAACATCCTGGGGTCTTTTCTCTATGTTTCCTTATTGTAATTTAATAGTTTCAAGATTTACCTATAGGTCTCCAATCACTTTTGAGTTAATTGTTATATACAGGGAAAGATAAGGGTCTGGTTCCAATTAACTGTATATAGCTATACAAACTTCCCAGCAAGACTCTGTTTTCCTAACGCATATTCTTAACACCTTTGCCAAAGATCAAGTGGCTGCTGGTATAGGAGTTTACTTCTGGAATCTCTATTCTCTATGGTCTCATTGGTCTCTATGTCTATCATTTTTATTTTTGTAGCCTAAACAATATCCAGTACCACTTAATAGATATTCATGAAAGTTTTATGTTTAAATTAATGAATGCATTCAAATTAAGCCTTTGAACTTGACATTATCTGACTTTACCTTCCCATAACTCCTGTATGCAGTGAAGGAAAATTTCCAGTTTTTGCTCTAAAATTCATTAAATAGTGTAACACTCTGCTGTCTATAGGTAACACTCAAATTAGGAATAAAACCCACATACCTTTATAGTTAATATTTTAAAAATAAAGCATCACTGGCTTGTTAACCTTCAAAAAATTTAGCTCTTAATAAGGCCAGCAAGTCTGTATTCTGCTGTGTTTTGATGAAGTTTAGACGTATGCTGGACATATGCATCTGCCCTGGTGATCCATGCCAGATAGTGATGAGTAACTCCTGTCAGATGTTGAAAGGCTTTGTTGCTTTCTTTTGTTTCTTAATAGCATCACTGAGATAAATTATCTGCTTGATTATTCATGGTTTGGAGAATATTCTTCTTCAGTGAAGTCAGCAGATGAAGCCAGAAACCTGTCCTTTACCAGCCTTTCATGTGCAGTCCATTTCTCTCTGTCAAAAGTTTGTTTTACACTGTTATATGCAAATTTATAACCTCCATTAAACAGCTCCTGTTTCAAGACCTTATGAAAAATTTCAAAGCATGCATAGTCGGTATCTGTTTTTGAATGCAGGAAAGCAGCAAAACAAGCAATTGTTATCTCTGTTATCTTGAAATCTCTGGGAAAACTTCAACAGACTATGAAAAAGGAAGATAATGATAATCCAATTTCAACATATGGCTGAAAAATTGAAACCAGGAAATGCAAAGTACAGTGACACATATTACTTTCATTATTCTATTTTTAAAAAACTGAACCAAATCCAGATGTTTTTAATGACTCACTATAAAGTATTTAAAGAATTAAGTATGTAGTCGGCCTGAGCTGCTAGTAGATAGTAACAGCTTACCTTTGGCCACATGTTGTAAGGTACACCAATGTTGTGTCAAATGTTGACAGGAACCTTAGAAGTAACTAATACTTTCTACATTCTGAAGATTAAATAAAGACTTACGGGGCTAGGTAATTTGTAAATTTTGTGTCACTTGAATGCATCTTTAAATTATTTCAACGTTGATTTTTAGACCAAAGTTCAGTCCTTTTATCATGACACAAAATACACTTGACAATCTGTTTCCCTCCGTAACTCCAAGGCAGGTCCTGCTGTGGCTCTGTCCCCACTCTTCTCCATATGATAGCCTCCTCCTTCCATGGGCCATGCTCAGTTCTTTCACCTGAGCCTTTTTAATAAGACATGCACCCTGCGCTCTATCACCTGTCCATTTTGTAGACTTACTCACCATTCCAGTTTCATTCCAAACATCCTTCATAAAAGAAAACCTATGTGACTATTCCACCTCAGTGACCCCACAGCCAGGTTCCCTCCTGTGTGCATTTGCATGCCTTTACACACTTTTTAATCGCATGGTGTGAAGCTTGTCCCTCTGTTTAGATACTGACTGAGCACCAACAATTACTCACCTTGCAGTGTCCAGTATTTCACATATCTCCCAGACAGAATGCATCCTCCATATATTTTGTCAAAGTAACAAGAATAACAAAAGAATGAATAAATGAAAACTATATGCAAAGAACAAAGCTGTAATAACTTAAATTCAAGATTCTTGAACACGAGCTATTTAGCTAACAGCCATTTGTAGCAAACCATTATTCTCTTCTAGGTTTGCTTCTTAGCACCTGGGATGAGAGTTGCAGAAGACTTGGTTGACACCGGAAAGACAAAGATATGCATGCCACCATGCTTCAAGAAGCTTAATTATTATGAAGCTTTTAGACTTATTATCTCAAGTTCTGCCTTCCTGGTTTAATGCAATTGCTCAGCATCACACACACACACACACACACACACACACACACACACACACACACACACACACCAGCCTTTGTGTTTTTTGACTAGCTCATTAGGCTATACCTCTAGTGGAGATGACACTTGACATTTCCTTCACTGTAGCTATACTGTTAGAAGGGCAAAAAATGTACAAATAAAAACGTAGTTTTCAGAGAAATACAAGATTGGCTATCAAAAATTTCAAATATTTGATTCTGTAGAATTTGACTGGACCAGTAAAAGTTCTGAGATCATCTGGAAGCTAAATTTCATTAGTGCTATATACACGTTAATCACTTGTTAAAATATTGTATTGAGTCACAGATATTTATTTTATGTTTTCCACTTCAATATATAAGCATAGGTATGAAATTTACGAAAAGGGTTCCAGTAGCCCAATAAATAATAGTAAGAATTTAAAACTGGGATTGTGAACTAGAGAGATGGAGCACTTACAGATCTTCCAGAGGACCCAGGTTCAATTCTCATTGCCCATATGGCGCCTCACAACTGTCTGTAACTCCAGTACCAGGAAATCAAGTACTTACACACATGTGATGCACAGACATACATGTAGGCAAAAACCTTGTATACACAAAAATAAAGGACAAATTTTAATTGGATTGCATAAAATAAAAACTCTGTACAATAAGGGGTTTCCTTCAGAGTAAAGACACTGTACAAAATGAGAGAAAATTTTCGACAGCTAGTTGTAGACAAATTTCTAAATGGTCTTAATAAATAAGAAACAGAGCCAAATATAGGGATGAAAGCCTTAGAGATCAGGGAAATAGTGAGAGCTACCAGCTAGCCTCACCATGACACCCTAGCTTCCCAAGAGAGCTACATCGTGTCTACCCAGGCTTTAATTGCCTTGCTGTTCTGCCCTTGTTCATTGGCTCTTAGCCCAGCTACCTCACTTCCTTGTTACTGCCTGTCTGTATAGACCTCCAGGTCTCTATGGTTGGTACTGGGATTAAAGGCGTGTGTCACCACTCTTGGCTGTTCCCTAGTGTGTCCTTGAACACACAGAGACCCTGCCTGCCAAGTGATCGGATTAACGGCGTGTGCTACCACTGCCTGACTTTTGTGTTAATGGTTTGCTATTACCTCTGATCTCCAGGCAAACTTTATTTATTAACATACAAATAAAATATCACCACATTTCAGCACAAATAAAATATCACCACAGCTAGTCCTCAGACAGTGAAAAAACATATAAATAACTCAAAAAATAAACACAAAGAAGCCTTACCAATAATCCAGTAAATGAATGAACAAAAGAATTTAAGAGCTAATTCTCAGAAATATAAACATTCTATAAGTGAATGAAACAATTGTTCAGCACTCTTATCCATAAAAGAAATGTGAATCAAAACTTTATAGTTTTCCATCTCTCCCTAGTCATAATGCCTACAATTATAAAACAAATAACAAATGCTTATAAATATGTTGAGGGGATATAAATTAGTGAAGCCACTGTGGAAATCGGCATTGGCCTCAAAAGAACAACTGAGAAGGGCATATAATCCAGCTATACCATTCCTAAGAATATACTAAAGGAATTTAAGTCAGAATGGCATAAAGATACTTGCACATTCACTTTATTGTGGCAATATTTATAATAGACAAGATATGGAGCTGGATATGGTGGCACATGACTTTAGTCCCAGCACTTGGGAGGCAAAGGTAGGCAGATACCTATGAGTTCAAGGCCAGCCTGGGCTACAGAGCAAGTTCCAGGACAGCCAGGGCTACACAGTGAGAACCTGTTATTGTTGTTGTTGTTTTTAAAGGATCTGAATTTTGTGAGTTAAAGAGATGGCTCAGTAGTTAAGAACACTGCTGCCCTTTCAGCCAATCTGGGTTTGATTCCCATCACCCATATGGGAGTGTACATCTGTTTGTAACTTGAATTCCAGGGGTATCCAGTGCCTTCATATGGCCTTCCTGGGCACTACATGCACATGATGCACAGATGTACATGTAGGCAAAACACCAATACATATAAAATAAAAACAAATGAAATAAAAATTAAAAGATATGGAATCATCCTAGTTGTGCATCAACAGATGAATAGGAAAGAGAAAGTTGCACATAGACACAATGGAATAATATTCAATTTCCATAATGAAGCAAAAATTATACCATTTGCACAAAAATGGATAGAACTAGAGTAACAAAGACTATTGGGGTCCAGCCCCTAAATAGCCTCTTCCCAGCATTCCAGAAGAGATGCTACCAGTGGCAAGAATTAATCTGAGTGATACTCAAATTAATCCAAGTACGCTGATCTCCTCAGTCCATTCACTTTATTCTTCTAAGTTCAAAACTCTCTACACAGCTTCAGTTCTGTTCTCACACTTAGCTCCTCCCTGTCCCTTCCTCTCCTGTCCTCTCATTGTTCTAAGTTCTTTCCATTTTTGTTCCCTTCCTCTCTCCCCAATCCAGTTTAAATACACATACAATTCCCAATTCTCTGGCTCCACCACTTTCTTGTCAGGTGGGGCAAATCTGTACAGTAGCTAGGAAGCCTCTGTCATAGCTTGATGCACCTAGTATGTGAAGGCCCTTTTGTTCTGAGTTAATTGCTAAAGGGGAAGTCTAGAGATACCACTTGAGCTATGGAAGAAACAAAGCTATGTACCTAACATCCTCCTGGCCTGGGCGGTTGTCTCTGTATGGATATTTACCTTAATTCAGGAGACTAGCAGGTGGTCTGGATGCTTATCTTATCTGCAGTCTGTCCTTAGAAAGTCTGGGAGGGCTGGGCAGTGGTGGCACACACCTTTAATCCCGGCACTCAGGAGGCAGAGCCAGGCAGATCTCTGTGAGTTCGAGGCCAGCCTGGTCTACAGAGCAAGATCCAGGACAAGAACCAAAAGTACACAGAGAAACCCTCTCTTGAAAAACCAAAAAGAAAAAAAAAAAAGGTCTAGGAGGTATCTCAGATAAAATACTTTTGTCTGGAGACGGCCCTAACCAGTTACTTGCTAATGGAAATAATTACAGAAGGCAGATATCTAAGTCTAATGCTAATAAAGGGAAACAAAAGCCTGGAAAAAGAAAGTCCTGTCTGTGTTACAGCTGGGGGAAGTATCTAAATACCTCAAATGTATAGGGAAAATAGTGCCCAATGAATGATCAAATACACTGTTCTAGGAATGGGAAAACTACAATATCACATGAGAAAATCATAGCAGGAAATGGTTAATATTCAAAAATCAGTATCACCAACACTCCTTAAGACTTGGCTTTATCCTCTGGAAAGGCCCTTGGCTTCTTCCAGGTGTTAGCTTTTGCTATAGTCAACTGAATTCCTGCTTCATATGTCTGTGGCCTGCAGCACTAGAGATCATCATGTTAAATAAAATAAGCCAGATTTAGAATACAAATATTGAATACTTTTCTCACGCTGACTCTAGATCTAAAAAAATAATAATAAAAAGATATAAAAGCAGAATGAGAACCATTTGAGAAGAGTAAACCAACCAGATGGAGGCGAGAGGCCACAGGGGTGACGATGACCACGAAGTATGAAAATGCCATAAGGAAACCTACCATTTTGTACAATGACTGCATATAAGTGAAAATGGAAACTTCCTAGAAGCGCTTGTTTTTCTTTTTTAAATTCCTTCTTTGACAATTTCAAACATGTATACAATATATTTTTATTATATCAGTGCACCTTCCAATTCTTCCCAGGCCTGCCTCCACCATGGTCCCTTCCTATCTGTGCTGTTCTTATATGCATAGGAGGAGGGCTATCACCTGGAGCATGCTCAACCAAACAGGGGCCACTTCCTTAAAGCAAACTGATTCTCCTTACCCCAACATCTATCCACTGTCAAAGCTCCTCAGGTAGAGGTGGGGTTCCAAGACCCCGCCCCAATCTATACTAGCAACACTATGTCATTGATCCAACTGAGAGGCTACTTAGAACTTTTTAATCTTTACTTACTTTGTTTTATATGTGTATGCCTGCGTGCATGTGTACTGTATGCATGCAAGAACCCAGGGAGGTCAGAAGAGGCACTAGGTCCCCTGGAACGAAAGTTACAAATGGTTGTGAGCAGCCATGTAGGTGCTGGGAACGAACTCCAGGTCCTCTACAAGAGCAGCAAGTGCTTTTAACTGCTCTTGTTGTACTGTTTAGAATTTTTTCAGACAGAAAATTAAATGTTTTAAGCAAATATCAAATATGAGGACTAAAAGCTATGAGATATAATTTTTTTAAATGTGGAACAGAATGACAGTCTCTGCTGTTGTTGAAGGTCAGTTTTATATTGGGATTAATTCCGTAGGAAGCTCTGTTCTGAAATCTGAGGCATAATCTTGATAGACAGACTCTTCTAGTCCGGGAGTGCAGTCTTTGCATATTCATATGGAAGATGTCATCTGCAGTGATAAGACAGATGCTAACAGGCCCGACAAGTAGAAGATATCTTCACCTTAGGCCCGGCATGGCAGCTACTTCCCCAGGCCTAAAATATTTACCACTACAGTTTACCCATCAAGTGTAGGAATAGTCCATCAGGAAAAGAGCTGTCAAGTGCACTAGGGTTAATTGAAGATAGCTCTCTGGTCTTCTCATATTTAAAAGAGCATAATAACTTTGGAGATATGCATTAAATAAATGGGTCAGGAAGAGATAGTTGAAAGGGGGGGTGATCTCAATTTTGAGACCTAGTCTACCCCAGCAAAAATGTCACCTTTTTCAATTTTCTGCTTTTAGGTGCCTCTAGAAATAGAAATTTGCTTAATTTATAATTGCTTTTTTCTAGTCATAATAAAATTTTCTTCTACTCAGTTTACACTATACCATAAGAATCTTTTAATTTTCTATATACTATCTTGAAAGTTTATAAACACATTTCAAGCTTAGGCCAAGAATCACACTTACTTTTAATTAACTTTAATTCAGTGCTGTCTAGGGACATGGCATTGTGCATTAAGAACTATGGATTAAGAACTAATAAAGAGAAGCAGTTACCCACCATAACAATGTAATAATAGCCTATTGCTGAAGATGCTACACACTTTGGCTGCAGGATCTAGCGTAACCGATCTCAGAAGGATTGGGACGCTTCCTCCTTTATGGTTCGCTTTCATAATGCCAGAAAGTGCTATGCGTACTGCTAAAGGAAAAAAAGACATCAATGTTCTTTACCCAGTACTGGATCGACCCTGCATGCCGTAAGACTGAACTACTAGGCAAGAAGCACACACTGCTGCAATCCTGGCATGACTGTTGTGGGGTAACCAAGAGCTTTCTGATTGGATCTAAGGACTGCTCCACAGGAGGTAATTCATTCCTGGTCCTATTATCCTGGGAAGTTAACAGGCTCTAGAGTAGAACCTACTGTTGTTATTTTGCTAAGTGGTCATTTTTTTTTTCTAACAGCTCTAAATGTTTATGTTAATCCCCGTAGACCTCTCCTGGTCTCAACTTTGATCAAAGAAGCTTCTTTTTGCATTAGGCAACAGTTAACTCAGAAACTCATAAGAGCTAAATATGCTGAGAATAAGAGATTGAGTAATCAGCCCTCAATGAGACATTTGATCTATTTCAGGAAGAATGTCCCTCCCACCCTTCTCCCACCAAGGCTTAGGGAAGAAGAGACAGACGGAATGCAAGAGTGAAAGGATGGGTGGGAGTGCTATGAAATGCTGTCTTCTGGGTGTGATAAGGCCATTGCACTCACAAACTCATGGCAGCTGAAGTCACTTTTACGAGATGAAGCCCAGCCATAATTCAAACCCAGATGGCGGAGAAACTCTCAAGGTATCACACCTAAATGAAGAACTATTCACAGTTCATAGACTCTGGGGATGGGGGTGGGTTGCCCATGCTCCAGTGGAAGGCCCCCACAGCCATGCACATGTAGGCATCACTAATTGGGCTTAATGAGTTATTTAAAAAGAAGAAAAAGACATAAAATGGGGGGGAATGGAGATGATCATATTTCATCGTATATGTGTATAGAAATCTCAAAGAATATTTATAAAGGAAATACAAAGATCCACTTGTGTAAAAGAGTCATGAATGGAAGGAAGAATGGACAAGCAATGTAGACTTGGATATATGATTAAGAGAATGTCAATATCAGTGTATTAACACAAAATAAATATATTTCTCACTAATGCAAGTTTAGTGCATTATGTTGTTATTTCCCAAAAACTCTCCTCCTATGTTGATCCAGACACTGAGGCACTTTCCATCTGGTAGTCTCAATGGCATGTAGGTCCAGACAGGAAACACAAAGAATGCAAACTCACTCAATGAAACAAAAGTAGCAATACCTCCACCTGGTTTCCACTGCTACATGCATATATGTAGATGTAGATACATAAATATTCCTTAATATACCCTGCTAACTCTGAACAATGCTACTTGTATGTATGTTTTCAGGGCTGACCATTTGTTATTGGAAAACCAGTTGGTGTACTCTTCCTAGAAAGACTATTTGCCACACTCTCAGTCGTCCTTCATTGTCTGCAATCCTCTGTGCAGAGTTGAGGCCTTGTGGTCTTTCCTTTGTCTACTTTGGCATGTCTATCATTGTTCTCTTTGTTTAGTTTATGTTTAGGCAGTCATGCTGGTGACACTTTGTGGATGTAGCTTCTGCAATTACTAGGAGACATGGTCTCACAGAAAACCCCCTAATTCTCTAGATCTTAGAATCTTTTCATCCTGTCTTCTGCAATGTTCCCTGTGCCTTGGGTACAAGAGTTGTCCTGTAGATATATAAAGACTGGGTTCCACAACTCTGCATTTTGGTTGGTTGTGATTTTCTGTAATGGTTTCTGTCTGTTGCAAAGACAAGTTTCCTTGATGAGGGGTGAGGACTACATTTATCTGTGGGTATAAGAACAAATATTTAGAATATAGTTAGGGATTTAAAAACTAACAAAAACCCCAAGACAGTGAATGAGAAGCTCTCTTTTGGATTGTTAGTTTAAGAGTCAAAGAGACTCCCAAATTTTGCATACTATTGCTATTGTCCTTGGTTGCTTCTCAGAGATAGAAGGTAACTCCTTCTTGCTGAAGACACCGTACACTTCAAATAGAGGGCTTGGAGGTCCCTGAGATAGAACTAACTGAACATCTCCTGACCAATGACTTGTTTTCATGGTATAGAAGGCACCATGCAAGCTTCCAAAGGAGGGAAGCAACCCATAGTCCTACACAGCTATGATGCTTATGAACCATATCAACAATTGGCATGGCACAATAACCCTAAGGGTGAAATTGTAGCCCACAAGCTTCAGTGATAACCAACAGCTCCCTAATTGGATATAAGACCCAACCAACAAGATGAAAATCGCACCTGGTAGTGGAAACCTAACCAACTACCTAAAGCTGGTGAAATCATAGATCTTGGAGAAGAAACTATGGCTACCACTTTACTAAACCAGAATAATCCTTAACTTACACATTTTTAAAGTTGAATTGATTATAAATATTTTTAAGGCAAACAGAAATCAAAGTTTTGATAATCCAGGATCTGGAGATGTCATTTGTCCTTTATCTTTTCTCAAGACTATGTAATTATGTTCCCTCGTGTTATGTATTAGATCACAAAAGTAGTTATTTGTGTGCTAGTATAATTTACATCATTCATTCATATTCACTAATAGTACTTGTGTCCCACTCTCCACATGGTTCACCACCCATACCTTTTCTTACTTGCACAGAATAATTGCATTATGCCAGACACTAAGCTTTATTACTTTATACATCATGTTTCACCTAATATTCCTATCTCATGAGATAAATACTATTATAACCCTATTTACATATAAGGAAACTTGAACTCCAAGAAATGTGTAATCTACCCAACCTCTCAGCTAGTCAATAACTGAAGTGAATATAAACCCAGATAAGACAAGCACACTAAAGATTTTACTATCCTCTCTATAGAAAAATTATATGCTATCTAATAATAATTTGTACATGTAAAATATTTCAGTGTTCAGGGCACCTTTACAATAGTGGGAGATCACAATTTTCTAGTTGAAGTAAGTTCATCCAGATGTTCTATGTTCCAAAGCTAGCAGAAGGTTGTGTTAATATGGATCCAGCTAAAGAAATAACATGGATACTCATTATTTCACTGAAGGTTATTTAACACAAAGACTGGGTTATGAAAAGATTAAGAACACTTTTGGAGAAAAGGGAAAAGATGGTCAGAAATGACAAGAAACCACTACCATCCCCAGAGCTGGGGAAAGAGAAAAGAACATGGTGTCATGCAGAACCAATGAGACCTGTATACTAAGAGGGAAAGTGAGGGGCCACACACCTCCTGATAGCAAACCAGAGTCAGCAAGGGTGCTGTGTATATGTTGTGGTGTTAGCTCAGTGCTTCTGTGGGACTCCTAACAGTGGGAGATGTGTCTCTGACTCTTTTGCCTGCTCTTATGACTCTTTTCCTCCTAGGGGGTTACCTCATCCAGCCTTGATATGAAGGCTTTTGCTTTGTCCTATTGTATCTTGTTTTGTCATGTTTGGTTGTTGTCTCTTGGAGGCTGGTTCCTTTCTGAAAGGAAACAGACAGGGAGTGGATCTTGGGGAGGTGGGGAGGACTGGGAAGAGTGGAGGGAAGGGACACTGTGATTGGGATGTATTGTATGAAAAAGGAATCTATTTTCCATTAAGGAAAAAAAAATCTCAAAGAAGCAAAAAAAAAAAAAAAAAAAAAAAAAAAAAAGAGTGAAAGCTCATTTTGTTTCTAGTTTCTTTCATCTCTGGCACCCACACTCATTTGCTCCTGTAGCTGCTGAAGAGAGAAGAAAATAACAGTTTTTCTGTTGACAGATTTCAACACAGAGACTTATTACACTTATTATTAAATATGAAAGTTTGGCCTATAGCTTAGGCTTGTCCCACTAGCTCTTATAACTTAATTTAACCCATTCATATTAATCTACATTTTGCCTCACGACTTTTTACCTCTCTTCCATCTTGCACTTCCTGTTTCCTCTCCGTGTCCCCTGGCTGGAGTCTCTCCCATGCCTAGATTCATCTCCTCTTCTTTTCTCTCTGCCTGGAAGTCCTGCCTAACGTAACCTCTCCCTGCCTAGTTACTGGCCATTCAGCTCTTTACTAAACCAATCACAGTGACACATCTCTATACATTGTAAAGCAATATTCAGCAACATTTTTCCTTAGTTCCCATCTTTTGCTCTTATGCATCTCCTCCCATTGACAGAGTAAAGGGACCCTTAAAAATGTGGTTTTCGAAGCCGGGCAGTGGTGGCGCACGCCTTTAATCCCAGCACTTGGGAGGCAGAGCCAGGCGGATCTCTGTGAGTTCGAGGCCAGCCTGGGCTACCAAGTGAGTCCCCGGAAAGGCGCAAAGCTACACAGAGAAACCCTGTCTCGAAAAACCAAAAAAAAAAAAAAAAAAAAAAAAAAATGTGGTTTTCGGATTTTCTACCATATGCAAAACAGAAGATACATGGGGTAAGAATGACACCGAGAGCTGAGGTGGCTACCAGCATAGACACAGAGCCAAATGTAAACTTCTACATTGTTCGATATGGGGCTGGGGAGATGGCTCCGTGGTTAAGAGAACTTGGTGCTGCTCCAGAGGGCCTGGTTCCAGTGCCAGCACCAGAATAGGTGGCTCATAACTACCTGACACTCCACCTCAGGAGATCTCACACCCTCTTCTGCCTCCACACATGTGGCAGGCACAGAGATACACACACATACACATAATTAAAAATAAACCTTTTTTTAAAAAAATTACTCAATTTTTATTTGACATATGTTTATCTAGTAACTCTTAAGATAGGCACTAGGATAATTGTTCATTATGCGTATTGCAACTATAAAAATAAGTATATGTGGTCATGGCCTTGTGACCATTACAGTGAGAAAAGATTCTGAAATCCTTTCCATCACTCTCCATCCTCTCTGAGGACAGGTAGTAGCTTATCTTTCTTTTAAAATTTATTTTTTGACAGCTCCGGTTAACCTTAAATTCATGAACCACACTGTAGCTTAGCCCAGGCTGACTCAAACTCATGATCCTTGGGTGCAGCCTCCCTGAGTACATCTTTCAGAACTGAAATGATTTGTTGGACCTTACTGTGTCCACTTGGGTAAGCGTTGAACTGCACTCCCCAGAGCTCAGACCTGTGTATATATTTGAGTTAATATTTGACAAAGGGGGCGGGGTTATACATGATTGGAAGGTATGTGTGAAGCAGTGGTATTGTTTTCAAATGTCTTTTTAGTCAGATCCTGTCAGCACACCAGGTTTCAACTGTCCCTACTCTACACTTAGTTTGTCTGCTCAGTCATTGGCTCTGGGACTATGTGGAGTTTGGCTCGGTGAGTCAGTATTTACACAGAACAGCTGATTCCTGTGGCCCATTACCTCAGCTGTGCCTTCACAGTCCACTGTGGATGTGTTCATCTTAGCCAAACTCCCTGAGACTTTGACACTTAAGTCAGACTGCCCAGTAATTCCACCCCAATCCTCTGCTATAGTCATTCAATTTCCATCCCCCAACTGCTACCTACACTCACTTTTCTATCAAGAAATTTCTTATCTAATGAACTGGATATAACCCTACTTCCCTGACTTAGAAAAGTTTCCCCACCCCTCACCGTGTTTCCAAATACAGGCTGTCTTTGAGAATTCTGGAGAGGACAGCTACATGCTGTACTAAATCATTTCTTAAATATATTTCATGGTAATTTATCCCCCATCTCAGACACTTCTAAATCTATTTCTCTTCTAAACTGTCAGCATAGTACTCTGATCTGGCTACAAAACTCAAAACCTAGTTGTACCTCTGACATTATATTAATGAATAATTCAGCGGAATGCTTCCAGAAAGTCTCAAAGGAGCGCCAAGTGAATGACCAAAAAGATAACCAAAAAGTGGTTGGAAATGCTTCTGTCTCCTGTAAAACAGCTTCCTTCCCATCATTGCTTATGCTGGCTGATTTTTTTTTCTCCCTTTCCCTGGTGTAATGCTCAATTCCCTGCACTAAAATGCTAACATGACCAGTCTTCTCAATCAGCGCAAGTAATTAATCGTGTTATTGACCATGTATTGGAAGCAGAGCATATTAAATACCTTTTCTTATGCTGTCGTGATAATTACCAGAAAGCATAACAGAGATTCAGCAAAAAACAACTCATGAATAAAAACTAAATTTTTAAAACAATAATTATTTTTCAAAACGTAGGGAGGGAATAATGCTTCCAAACTTTTTAATTTGGCGTTTATTTTGACACTTGAGGTGTGTATATAATGTATTTTGATCCTATTCATTTCCTATTGTTTTTCCTTACCCACTCTCCCACTTCCACTAAACCACTTCTCTGTAGGTTCCTCTTCTACTTCCATGTCTTTTTTGTATGTATGTTTAGCTAAGTTTCCTGACATGGATATGGGTAGAAAGTTCTTCCCTGGAACATAAACAACTAGCCATCAGCTACACCACTTAAAAAAAAAAAAAACCTGACTTCCTCTTCTCTGGAAACCATTAATTGCCAATAGCTCCTCAAGGAGTGTGATGATTCCCCTGCAGGCTTTAGAGCAGGCAGGGATAAACGATCAGGGTGAGGTAAGAATAAAACTCAGTCCAGCTCGATTTTATTGTAACCAGCACTGGGCCAGGACTTCTAGAGTCTGGCCCAGATCATTTTACTTTAGCCGTATTTAAGCACAGCACAATTTTGGACAAACCTGTTCCAGGTAACAATTAACTCGCAATTTAAGACATATGTATGTTGAAGTTCTTTACAGAGGACATGTGGCTTCATCTGTAAGATGGATTCTTATGAGCTGAGAAACAATGCTCAAGGTAAGGGTCCAGGGAGAATGACTGAGGTCAACATAATGCCTGTGGGAGTCAGGAATGGCCTGGCCCTAAGATAACACAAAAGTCACTTAGACTATAGTAAAGTACAAATGATGTCCCTCATAAGGATGAGTTTTATAGCCTAAAAGCAATGCTCATGATTTAGAAGGAAAGGGTCTGAGATAAGTAAATAATGGAAGATATGGGCAGAACCTGTCTCCTCAGACCAGGTTGTAAAACTGGATCAATCCTAGCATTCCAGGAAGAGCAGGTAAACACCTCATTCCACGGAACAGGACAGGCAAGCTATGAGTTTAACTTTGCTGGCTTGTCCAGTACTTATCTGGGTTCACAAGGCCTTTTTGCCCTCTACAAAGGAGGAGTGGGGCCTCCATTATGATGGAATGTTGATGGACCCAATCTTATGAAAGTCTTGGGCATATAACCACTGTGATTTCATAAACTCAACAGCTTCATCATGTCCAAAGGTTAGCATTTTACAAAAATCCTACTTATCTCTTAGTTCTTACAGAATTTCTACCCACTTCTGGTTGTTTGAATGAGAATGGTCCCATAGGCTTACAGGTTTGAATATGTGGTCCCCAGATAATAGAATTTTTTGGAAGGATTAAAAGGTGTGACCTTATTAAGGGGTGTCACATCATTGGGTGGGGGGGGATGTTAAAAGCCTTCCACCATCCCCAGTGTTCCTCTGCCTCCTGCTTGTGTTTAGAGATGTGAGTTCTCAGCCGTTGCTTACATGAGACATTCTGCAGCCATGTGTCCACCAACATGGACTCTAATCCTCTGGAATCAGGATTCCAGGTAAACACTTATTCTATAAGTTGCTTTGGCCATGGTGTTTTATCACAGGTATAGAAAATTAATACATCATTCCACAGAAACGTTCCCTGACCCTTGAAGGGAGTAATATGGATGGCCTGTTTAGGACTGAACATACAAGACTCAGCACTTTGACTAGTTAATTATGAGTATCTTTAAGACTTGATCTAAATAAATAAATAAATAAATAAATAAATAAATAAATAAATAAATAAGGGCTTTAGAAAGATAATTATGCTCTCTTACTAAACCATTCACATTAATTCTGTTCTATGGCTTCAGTAACTGTGACAGGAAACATCATCATACTTTTTGATGAGCTGACCGATGGAGAGAAGGCAGACAAAATGACTTCTGACAAACAACAGAGAAAACATCCTGAAGTCTCACATCAGCTGGGATTGCATGTGCTTTATAGACTCTGAGATACAGCAAGGGAATGTCTACAGCAGTAGAAGTGATGTAATAGCAGATAAAGTGGGTACAGACTTACATTTTAATCCCTAACAGAAGATTTTGAGACAACTCACAACAGACAATTGCAAATCTACATATCTGAAACACAGGGACACCTTGTTCTATCCTCTAAGCACCACCACTCACTAAACCTAGCCCTGTGTCTAGAACAGAGTAGGCCTAGGGCCTCAAGAAGCATTTGTTGAAATAAGGAATAATAAATACCATTAAAAGTATAAATTACTAAATTTAACAACTGAATCAATAAATAGCATAAACACAAAAATAGAAAATCAAGAAATAGGGAAACAGGGCTGGAGAGATGGCTCAGAGGTTAAGAGCACTGCTTGCTCTTCCAAAGGTTCTGAGTTCAATTCCCAGCAACCACATGGTGGCTCACAATCATCTGTAATGAGATCTGGTGCCCTCTTCTGCCCTGCAGGCATATGTGCAGATACAACACTGTATACATAATAAATAAATAAATCTTTTTTAAAAAAGAAATAGGGAAATATTAAAAAAATACAAAAAGTTTAAGGCAATCTTGAAATTTGTTTAAATACTTAACTTCCTGAGAGAGAAGGAAATGATTTTATAGAATCGAGTTTAATATCAGCATAGTTTCATAGAGAGATGACTAGCTACTCATCTACACAGGAAGGCTTTGCCACATGATACCTGGATTGGAAAATAGGAGCATCCACATAGACATGTTTTCAAGTCATTTTAAAAGTCCTGTCTTAAAGGACTTCCAGATATCATTATGTGTTGAAAGACAAAGATGGAAGATTAAAATTTATAAATGAAACTAAAACAAGGGTGGTGCATATAATAAAATCCACGAATGTGATATCCAATGATTTGCTTAATGCTCAAGTTTAAGGATGCTTCAATGTGGCCACTTTACTTATCTGTCACTCCCTCTCAACATCTGATTTCCCCAGCCAGCTTTTGGGAAAGGTTAATAGTAGAGACTTCACTTAAGGAAACTAATAACCCATGAATGTCAGCATTCTATGATGTTGGCTCAAGAACAAGCCTTGGCGTTAGACAGCCAGGATGTACTTAATGGAGAAGCTGCTTTTCATGAGCTCTTACTCATCTGATGTGTAATCTATTCTTTCATTCTTTAAAAACTTTTATTCTTTAAAAACTTGAATAGATGCATACAATGCATATTAGTCATATCTACCCCCACTCTCTTCCTTAAATCCCGCTACCTGCCAATATGTCTCCCTTCAGCTTAAGTGAGTATATATGTACACATATACAAGTATGTATATATTATATACACAGCTGCAGCTTTATAAAGGAGCAGCGCCAGTTAGACACAAGTCTTTCCATGATCCAATGTCATTCAAATAGTAACTTAACTACCACTTCATAAAACATGAATCAAAAATCAATAATCTGGAAGATTTTGAAAACTGAAATTATTGTCTTTCCAGTTGTGAAAGTTTGGTAGACAGACAAAATAATTTTGTGTAGTATTGAATCCCAGAAATTAACAAGCTGCAAATCACAAATGGACCGACTGTTAACTAAATGGAATGGCCTGTTCTGTAATATTGTAATATTGCTGATTGGGGTTTGGTTTAACTAATAGGTGATTTAAAGTATCAGACTGATTCTTGAGTTTGCAGCTGCAGTGTGAAAGCAGACCATGATACCAACTCAGAAAGACCCACATTCCTGTGGACAGGAAATCCTGTGCATATCTTATCTACAATTGTTTGGAAACACATTTAAAACAATAGATCATAAAACAACCTATTTTACTATATTGGAAAAAAGAATTTCCTTAGCAGAAATTATTTTTGCATAATTTGTCTCTGGAACTAGTTTTACAGTCAAGATTCTCTAAAAAATAAAAATAAAAAACCTTTGATATACATACATAGTAACTTAACCCATGAACAATAAACATTTTTGTCTATAAAATGTCCCAAAGTCTACAAAAGCTATAAAAATATAATTATTCTTATGGCAATAAAGCAGAGCTCTAAAACTAAGATCAATTATGGAACAGTCAATCCTAAATCATTCCTATTCCTCAGGCAAGAAGATAAATTATAAACTGACATCAAACTCACAAAAGTTGTTGTGAAGTTATGAGGAGCTGTTTTGAATCCTGATGCATATATAACTTTGGAGGTGGCTGATTAATACATTTGAAGACAAGAGAGGATACACTTTGTGGAGTCTATACTAAAGAATAAATTACAATAAGCAATACTGCAAGAATTCAAACTCTTGGTGAGAAAAGAACTCCTAGATGTCTTATAAAATGTCCTCATATAAGCATATTGTTGATACTTTAGGTTGAGAATATTTGTTGTTGTGCACAATTAAGATTGAACATTGGGGTCCTGTTTTCCAAAGACACAGGGATCACCCAATGATGGAGAAATGGATGAGATCTACATGAACAATCTGGACATGAGTGGGAGAAATGAAGGGCGAGGGTCAAGGGAAAGAGAGCCTGTGGGAGCAGAAGATCCCAGCTGGATCAAGAACAGAGAGGGAGAACAAGCAATAGGAGACCATGGTAAATGAAGACCACATGAGAAAAGGAAGAAACAAAGTGCTAGAGAGGCCCACAGAAATCCACAAAGATACCCCCACAATAGACTGCTGGCAATGGTCAAGAGACAGCCAGATGGTGATGGGATGGCCAAACACCCTAATTGTCATGCTAGAAACCACATCCAATGACTGAGGGAACTGGATGCAGAGATCCATGGCTAGGCCCCGGGTGGAGCTCCGGGAGTCCAATTAGCGAGAAAGAGGAGGGTTTATATGAGCGAGAATTGTTGAAACCAAGGTTGGATCAAGCACAGGGACAAATAGCCAAATGAATGGAAACACATGAACTATGAACCAAAGGCTGAGGGCCCCCCAACTGGATCAGGCCCTCTGAATAGGTGAGACAGTTGATTGGCTTGATCTGTTTGGGAGGCATCTAGGCAGTGGCATCCTGTGCTCATTGCATGAGTTGGCTGTTTGAAACCTGGGGCTTATGCAGGGATGCTTGGCTCAGTCTGGGGGGAGGGGACTGGTCCTGCCTGGACTGAGTCTACCAAGTTGATCTCAGTCCTCAGGGGAGGCTTTGCCCTGGAGGAGGTGGGAATGGGGGTGTGCTGGGGGGAAGGGGAGGGGGGAAGGAGGGGGGAGAACAAGGGAATCTGTGGTTGATATGTAGAACTGAATGATATTGTAAAATAAAATAAAAGGAAAAAAAAGATTGAACATTGGCTGTAGAGCTTTTCTTCTTACACTTACTTGGGCACCATCCCTAGAAAGTCCTTAGGTCACCAAGCCACTGCTCAATGTGGCACAACTTATCAGTGAGGATCAACCACTTGGGAACTAGAAATAAACTCCTACCATGTTGAGTTTACACGTTTAGAAGTTGTTAAGGAGCTAACTTACTACCCCATGCAGGTGCCGAGAATACATGACCTGAAGGAACATTAGAAATTCCATTTTAGGGACTGTCAGATCTGCAGGCTTCACATTGCTTCTCAGAATTGTGACTTCTTCACTACTTTTCCAGGTCCCTGCCATCTCCTCCAGGATGCATAAGCTGTAGGGAGGTTTGTTTAATATTTTCCCTTAGGTAGCAGTGCCATAAAGTCATATGCTATTGCTATAAGGATAACCTTGTCACTTCACATTTCTTTTGTTGACTCATTCTTTAACCCAAAGTCTAACTGAGGGAACAGAGCTTCTTTGGCAAGTTGGCTTGTCATAAATGTACATCTGACATGGCTTCAACAGTGCAAAATGGCCAGGCACCTGAGTACATTGTCCCCATTAGTGATATCATCTGAAATCCTTCTAATTCTTGCTAGGAATCAAGAATGAGATTTGATACCATATATGTGTGCATATACACAGTTCTTTCTGCTTCGTAGTTTGGTTGTTTGGTTGTTTGGTTGGTTGATTGGTTGGTTGGTTGGTTTGGTTTGTTTGTTTGTTTGTTTGTTTGTTTGTTTTGAGACAGGGTTTCTCTGTGTAGTTTTGGTGCCTGTCCTGGATCTCACTCTGTAGATCAGGCTGGCCTTGAACTCACAGAGAACCACCTGGCTCTGCCTTCCAAGTCCTGGGATTAAAGGTGTACCACCACCCGGTTAAGAGGGTGCCAGATCTCATTACAGATGGTTATTAGCCACCATGTGGTTGCTGGGAATTGGACTCGGGACCTCTGGAAGAACAGTCAGTGCTTTTAACTGCTGAGCCATCTCCAGCTCCCCATAGTTTTCATATGAACAGTCTAAGCAGTCTCACACAAAAGCCACTCATAAGGGAGGGTCATCTATTCTTGGAGCCACAGGACATGCTAACAAAACAAAAAGCTGCCAGTTTCTGCTGAGCTTCCAGAACCTCCTACAACAGAGTTCTAATCCAAATGTTTTCACATTTTAAAAGGTTGGTGATAAAGGTCAGTGTGTGGGATTAGAAGTGGCATCATTGCTTTTGCCTGAGGTACAGCATTTCAACATAACAATGATTAACAATAGGAAAGCCCGAGTCATTGGCTTCACATCTGATAGAAATGTTCATACACAAAGAAATTTAAGACTTTGAATAGAAGGTAATTTGTTACTTGAAACTTAGATAATTTGTAGGCAGAGCATGTTAATCCTCCCGGGTGAGAAAGAGAGGAACTTCAGGTGAGCACCAACATGCCCACTTCCTTGGTTGCCAAATTGCAAGACAAAAATTCTTTTGTTTCCAGAAACATTCAACACAGACAGGATCAGGAAAAGCACAGTAGTATGTCTTTTGCAACTTAAAGTCCAGTATGTCTAGTTTCTGATTCGCTAGCTCTGACCAGGCTTGACAAGCCTGGTGAACACAGAACAGTTGAGCAGTTTCTTGGGGTGGAAGAATTTAGACATTCTCAGCAAACACACCCAAGGAAACAGGCTGCTGTGAGAAACGAGAAGCTCTGTGGGCTGGGAGTAAACGAAAGTTGATGAGAATGAAATTGGATGTGCATGGCCTACAACACCTGGTCCAGGGAATATAAACGGAAAACGTGCAGGGGAATCGCATTTATGTAAAAATCAGGTTGTGCAGCAGATGTGAGGGAAGTCAGCTGGATTAGACCCTCACTTGTTGAGGGAGGAGGGCTAGATAAAATGAACAACACAAATACATTCAAGGAAATTAAGACTCTGGAGAGATTATTTAGAGCAAATGATTTCCTGGTAGAGTATGGAAACCCATGTCACATGGTTGCCTTATGTGGATATATTTCGTATGCATGTGCTTTACATCCAGCCAAAGAAGGTAGTTCAGTATTTCTCTGGGTAAGCAAGGGAGAGGGTTACAGGAAGATTATTTTTTAACTGTGGTCAACAGAGAAATGTTGTTGTTGTTCAGTAAATTGTTGTATTTTTCCGGAATAATGGAGCAAACTGGGATCTCAGGTCTCAAAGCACAGTGGTTCCCGTAACTGCAATGCTAATTCCACAAGTGGAGAGAACAACAGCCCTAATAAATAGCTCTTTATCAATTCACATTCACCAATCCACGGGAAAGGGAGAAAGTGGAAGAGCAATAGACAGAAAGAGGAAAGCCCAACCCAATTAACAGCTTCCCTTTCTCCCTCTACAGATGTCCTTTAGACATATTCTCTCTCCGCACCGCACAGACATTCAGAGCATCTGCAGCTGAGTCTCATGGCAATGGGTGGGACATCATCTCAGCTGGCCATGGCATCTTTCCTCCCATCCAGACTTGAGCTGTGCATCAAAATCACTCCATTGAAGCAAGTGTGAGCTTCAACTCCCTAGAGTCACTGGTACAGCAGCCTTGCAGATGTTGCCCAGCTCCAGAACTGCTCGGTGCCATCACATGGGTGCCATCTGCCATACCTGCAGAGACAACAATGCTGCTTCTCTCTCACTATAAATGCTAGTGGTATCAGAGAGTTGATATTCCACTTATGTTCATTTAGTTCACACTCAGAATTAGTGGTACCTCCTTCACTACAGAGCATAGCCCAAGAACCTGCAGAGGGCACACCCTGAAGGATATCATTTGCCATCCAAAAAATCCTTCCTCCTTTAGGATGCTGGCACACTCTTCTTTTCTCAAAGTTAAACCTTACTACAGTTGGATATAGTGTGTCTTTCAAGGCTTCATAGGTTGAAATCTAACCCCACGGTGAAGATTAAGAGAATAGAAACCTATTCCGGTTCTGGCATTTAAGGTTAAGGCCACTGGGACATGATTATACAAGACAGTTAGATCAGAGCGCCCATGATTGACTCCTCATTAGGAGGAGTCAATATATATATTAAAAAAAAAAGAGGGGAAATGAGAAGAGACATACATTCATGCAGATGTCTGTAATGACTTACATCTACTCTGGAGGCTGACAGGAAGGTATCCATTGCCCCCAACCTTGACCTCTAGAACCACAAACCAAAATGAACTTCTTTCCATTAAAATTTATCCATGCTGTGATATTTTACTGCTGGCAACATATAATTAACTACCACAGAGTACATATTAATGTTTTTTTCCTTGACTCTGTTCCCTCCAAAGAGATTTTTCCTTTCCCTACAGTGAATAAGGTGGACCTGCCCCTCTTTCCCTCTAGACATGTCGAGCTAGTGTAAATCTAAGAAACTAACATGCTGCCTAAGTCATTAATTTATTCAATAAATGTGTCCTGACTGTATTTTTACTGGGACTTTGCTAAATGCTAGAAACACAATAGTAAAACAATATAAAAATAAATCATCCCTTCAGGAAGATCTCGTTGTACTGGGAAGGATAAAACAAAATACAATAAAACAAGTGGGGAAGAGCTTACATAAATGGAAGAGTGTAACTATGTCAAAGCATAAAGAATTTTTTAGCCTGTTCCTTGGGTAGAGAAAAATAAGTTTTCTCGAGTTTATTCTGAAAGTGGGTCAATACAATAAAAGGTTCCAATGACTATAACCTCCTTTTTAAAAGTGTTAGAGGATACTGGATGTTTTCCAGCATCAGTCCTAAGAGACCGAATTATAGATCCCTCCTCAGAAAAGAATTCTACAATTATTTCTTTCTCTGTATGTGATATCAGGCACTTAGTATAATTGGCCACAGTCAATAACCATGAATTTCAAGAGTACAAATCACCATGGAAGTTCTGAACTCTTCTGAAAGTAAGATAAAAACATTGCTCCAATTGATTCAGAACCATTTTTGAGACTAGTCTAACAGCTGTCCTGGAGAGTTAATTTGGTCAGTGGCTCCCCTAAATTTCCTGTGTGGGAAAAGAACAAAAACAAAGGCACCTAAGTCATTCCATGAAACTGCAATTTCTACTTTTGCTGACAAGGTTCCCATGGTCACTACTTTAGTGCGGGGATCTGGGAAAATGACCTTTCAGAAAATAAGGGTAGAGGACATAAATTCAAGGGGAACTCCTACCACAGGCCCACTAGTAGATGGGGAGGCTTAAGAGGGTCATCCACATTCCCGACTTCCTGACTAATAAATCATCAGGAATGGTTTAAACAACAACTCTTTTAAGAGAGAATGAACAATAGTCCCATGTTCAGATAAGAACAGATAATCACATCTGGTGCTCAGCCTTGGGTGGACAAAAAACAAATAAATAAAATGAAACACATTTATAACAGCTCAAATATGGGTGCTATGGGGCTCAGGTCTGAGGAAAATCTAAGAAAACTGTCCAAGTCAGTCTGTACTGTTGCGATTGAACATCAAGCTAAGACTTGTGATTTATAAAGAATGGGAACTGGTTTCTTATGTATTTGATGTGCAAAGTCCAAACTTGGAAAACCTGTGTTAGGAAGACATTTTTGCTACATCATTTCATGCCAGAAGGCAGAAGGGTATGAGGCCATATACTGGAAGGGTGGGAGGGGTCAGATTCCCTAGATAAAGAACCAGCTCCTCAAATAACTGATCCAGTCATCTGATAGTCATGTTGATTCATGATTCAACTATCTTTCAGAGATTCTATCTCTCAATATTGGATGTAGTAAGATTTTAACTTCCAATATGTGAACTTTAGGGGTGAATGCACATAAGAACCACAGCTAGTTTTAAAATAGTAGTAATACCAGATATATGACAATAATAGTAACCATAAAAGTTGGTATTGCAAGAGAAATAGCATTTTTTTTCATAAAACCTCCTACCTATTCTTCCATGACCACTTGGAATGATACATCAACTGAAATTTTGGCCTCCATTCCTGGTTCCCATATCTCCTCTTCACAGAACCCCAGGTGACAACTCATTGGTGGATATTCTGACTTCCCATACCTGACTAAAATGCCCAAATATGGCTGCAGTTTTGTTAACTGGAAAGTTTTGAGTATATTATCATTCCTTCTGGATTTTATCTTACAGTTAGGATAGAGTCCTTCAGTCAGAAAAGCTTAGAAGAGATCAGCACTTGGTTTAATGTTCTGCTATTGGGAACCCAAGTTTTCAAATGATTTTTGCACACGATGTCTTCTGCATCACATGTACTGAGGATCGTGTATCACACTGAGCCCTACCCATGGAAGCTGACCCTCCTGCCTGATCACATAGCCCACGTAGGTAGAGAGTCCAGATTCAGCGGATTTGATGGGAAACTACAATAAAGTCAGACAAAAATGACAGAACAAAGAAATCAACTAACACCGGGCCTAAAAGACATCATCACACCTATCCCACAACCTGGCCCAGACTTCCTGTGTATCTGTTCTTAGCTTATGCTTTTTGTCTCTGAAATAAGGAAACTCAAAATGTCCACAAGGAAAATTCCTGAGTAATCAGAGAGAAGATCATGGGCGTGTGAGAGCATGCTGTCCTCCTCGTTTGCCTGTACAAACAAGGTGCTTCCATGGAGAATAAAGACGCTTTTCCAAACAAGAGATCTAGAGCTGCACAGTCTTCAAGAGTGGATCTCGGGGTACACAGGAGCAGGGGGGGTGCAGCAGTACAGACGAGGCCCATTCGGGGGAAAACATCGCAGGGGCTCGGGGGCTAGACGAGCAGGAGAATGAAGCACCCTCCCACCTGTACAAGGTGCAGCCGCCAGCAAAGTGCTCCCACACCAGCAGCGTAAGAACCAGCGAAGGAAGGTCCAATCCACTGCACAACAGAGACTGAACTAGGTGTGCAGAGAGAAGAGACTGGTCCAGGGTAAGTGTGAGAGAGTCACAAATCTACCAGAGTGTGACCGGGGTGCGGGTAGTTGTCTAAGAGATGGTTAAATGTGTTGCCTGGCAGAACACCAAGCAGTAGAGAAAGGGGGAGTAACAGCTTTATACTCTCAGGATTCGAGAGACCTAAATCAAGAAGTCCATTAAACAGACACTGCCTTGAGTGTAGTATAGGATCCCCTGGGTCTTCCTTTTTCCCCATTTGGTCCTCTATAAATACCCACCCCTGTGCTTTCCTGTTGCTGATCACAGAGACTTCCGGGAACAAGAAGCCCCTGTCTCAGGGAACCTACCTTCACTTTTCCTGCTTACTTTCTCTCGATGCCTACTAGTCTCCCTCCCTTCCCCTCCCCCCTCAGAGACTGACAGCAGCTGTTGCTGGGGGCGGGATGATGACAACTGTAGGTGATTTTTGCTGACAGGGAGAGGTCTAGGGATTGTTGGTCCAATAAAGGACTCTCACTAGGTAGGTGCAAGGAGCTAGTTAGTCCAGGGTGCTGTAGAAAAATTCTGCTGGGTAGTGCATCTGAGGATCTATCTGCAAGACAATTTATAGAGGCAGAGGGGCAGAAAGTGGGAAAAAGAAAATCCCAGGGGCCACTCAGTATAGCCCAGAGCAGGGCAACCATTCCCAGGAAAATCTTACATAGTAGCACTCAGTCCCAGGCTGTTGTGGAGAGTAATGACACTGGACAGACTGCCAACTGCCTGGAAGCCACAAGCAGCTAATATGCACCTGCAGATGGAGGCAGACAGCCCGAAAAACTTAACACTCTCTGTATTCTTAATGCTCCGCTAACAAAAAGTCTCTTTCAATATAAATTCCTGCAGAGAAAAACACTAAGGGTCATTGGGGCCATGTCTCAAGACAAAAGAAACCCAGGTTATTATTATTTGGGGGGGGGTGTCTAAGGGTCTAATTCTGTCCAGTGTTTGAGGAGGCAGCTAATTGACACTTTGGAACAATCTTGCAACCACCTTGCCTGTGAAACAGCTGGAAAGCCAGAGGAAGACTGAAGAGTCCTGTTGCTGAAAAGGTCGATAACCATAGAGAGGACTCAAATAAGCAGATGAACAGGCTAAGGAAATCAATTCAGGACCCAGAGAAGAAAGTAACTGAAGTGGACAAAATAGCCAGGACCTTGTAAGAGAAATTCAGAAACATGGAGGGGAAGTTAAGCAAAGAAATGGAGACTCCAAAGAAGAATCAGACAGCAATTCAAGGGAATGAAAGAACCAGTGAAGTAATAATCACATCACCTAAAGACAGTAAAAAGCAAAGAACAAAGTCCAAGGATCCTGTAGGCAAGAATTAGAGCCATGGAGAAGGACTGCATACTGGCTTGCTCTTGGCTAACTCAGTTTGCCTTCTTATACACCCCAGGAACACTTGCCCAAGGATAACACCACCCAAAGTGGGCTGAGCCATTCTGTCTCTATCATCAAACAAGAAAATGACCCCACAGGCTTGCCTACTGATAGGGACATTTTCTCAACTGAGGTTCTTTCTTCTCAGATGACTCTAGCTTATGTCAAGTTGACATAAAACTAACCAACACAGATATCCATATACTGAGAGACAAAGACTGACAAACAATCTATCAAGTAATTGGAATCTGAAAACAAGCTGTCATCGCTATTCTGATATCTGAAAAAAAGTAGACTTCAGACCAAAATCATCAGAAGACATCTAGAAAGCCACTACATATGAATAAGGGGAATAATTCATCAGAAGACATAACAACTTTAAATATATATGCATCAGACATTGTGGATTATATGTTATATAAAAACATACTAATGGATATAAGAGATCAGATAAGTTCTTATATAATAATAGTCATTACAATAACCCACATCATCTCAATCATACATCCAAACTAAAAATCAACAAACAAACCTCACAGTTAATCTGTACCATAGACCAAATTAATTTAGCAGATTATTCCACCCAATAAAAACAGAGCATGCATTACTAGCAGCTTCAGATGATAGTGCAATAAAACTAGAAAGCAATAGCAAGGAACACACAAATATATGGATGCTGAGCAATGCTGTCTTGAGCAATTGAACCAATTAAATGTTCCTAGAGTCAAATAAAAAATGGAAGCACAACTTACCCAAACCCTTGAGATATTGCTAAGGCAGTTTTAAGAGGAAAGTTTACAGCTATGGGTGTTTACATTTAAAAAAACAAAAGAAAAACAGGTCTCAAGAAGCCTAACAAAGCACTGCTCCATCCTGGCAAAAAAAGAGCAATCCAAACCCCAAAGCAGTAGGTGGTAAGAAATACTCAAGATTATAGCAGAAATTAATGAAATTGAGACTAAGGAAATAGCACACATAATCTGTCAAGCAGAGTTGATACTTTCAAAAAATAAATAAGATTGATAACTCTTATCTAAACTAAATAAAATGAAGAAAGGACTCAAAAATAATGAAATGAGATGAAAAACGGGAAAATATTGCAGATTCTCATAAAGTTAGAGAAGCACATGGGAGTATTTTGTAAAACCATATTCTAAAAGTCCTAGAAAAGCTGAAGCAGGGATGCCTGACCTTCTACAATCACAGCACAATGATGTCATCTTTCATAAATTTCATGCTCCAGACCCATGTAATTGAGTTGCTAAAAAACAAATTGAAAAACAAAATTATAGCATTTTAAGTAAATTTATGAATAAAACCACATTTATAGCTATCCTAGAGCCACAATTTGGACAAGCCTGATCTAGAAGAAATGAATAAATTCCTAGGACCATATGACCTGCAAAATTAAATCTGTACTATATAAACAACTAAAACATATCTATAACAATTAATGAGATTGAAGCTGACACAAGACACCCACCAACAAAGAAAAAGTCCAGGGCCAAATGGATTCACTGCTGAATTTTACCAAACCTTTAAAAAATAGTTAACACATCTGGACATGGTGGCACATGTTTATAAAACCATCACTTGTGAGACAGAGGCGGGCAGATCTCTTCTGCTTGAGAACAGCTGGTCTACATAGTGAGTTCCAGGCCAGCCTGGAACACAGTGAGATTCTGTTTTTAAAAAAAAATACAAAAACAAACAATACCAAAATGTTAACACTAATGCTACTTGAACTGTTCCATATAATAGGAAGGCAAGGGATAATAGTAATTTTGCTCTAATAAGTATGGAATACTGTGGTACCAAAACTGGACATGGGTACGACAAAGGAAGCACATTATGGACAAATTTCTCTGATGAACATTGATGCAAAAGTTCACAATAAAATCCTTACAAATCAAACTCACAGCAGACTAAGGAGGCAATAAAACATGACCAAGTTGGCTTCATTCTAGGGATACAGAGTTTGGTCAACATATTCAAATCAGTACATCTAATTCAGCATATAAATAGAATGAATATTTTATTAATTAATTAACAGAAACCATGTGATCATCTTCATCAAAAGACCTTTGACAAAGTCCAGTATCCTTTTATGATAAAATAAATCTCTTAAGAAACTAAGACTATAAAGGAAGTATTCCTCAACAAAATAAAAGCTATATAGGACAAATCTGTAACCATCGTTTCACTAAGTGGGGAAAATGTGAGAGCACAGAATGAGTAGAATGTGCCACGCTATTCCTGCTTATTCAATATAGTACTCAAAATCTTAGCTAGGGCAATAAGATAAAAGAAAATAGTTTGAGATTCAAATAGCTAAGGAAGAAGTTAAACCATTCCTATTATTTGAGTCTATACGTAAAAGGCCTTAAAGACTCCATGGGAAAACTCATAGGCCTAATAAACATTTCAGCAAAATAACAAGATATAAAATCAGCACATAAAATTCAGTAGCATTTCTAGATAACACTAATTAACTCACTGAGAAATAAATCAGGCAGGAAACCCCATGGAAAAAACTTTAGAAGAAGAAAAAAAAAAAACCTATGAATGAACCTAACCAGAGATGAGAGTAAAAACTTTAAGACATTGATGAGGATGCTCAAGATGAAAAGCCCTCCCTTGCTCATGAATAGGCATAATTTAATATTGTGAAGGTGGTTTTACTGCTAAGGGAATCTGCAGATTCAATGAAATTCTCATCAACATACCAATGCCATTCTTCACATAATCAGGAAATAAGTTCTTGTGGAAGCACACAGGGTTCCAAATATCTAAAGTAATACCTAGCAGAAAGAGCAATGTTGAAGTACTCGTAGTACCTGATGTCAAACATCATTACAAATCCATAGAACATGAACAGCATCATCTGTGTGCAAAAAAAAAAGACATGCAAACTGATGAAACAGAAAAGAAGATCTAGAAATAAGCTCACATGGCCATAGCAGCCTCGTTTTTTACAAAGGTGTCAAAAACATACATTGTAGAAAAGCTACCCTTATTACAAATGGTACTAGGAAAACTGATTTTCACATGTAGAGTGATCCATCTCTTCCCCTGCATGAAAATAGATCAAATACCATAATTATGGCCTCAAACTTTGAAGCTGCTAGAGGAAAATAAAATTTAACCTAGCTATACTAGTCTCAGTAATATATCCCAAAGACTCTGAGTCAACATATCACAGAGATACTTCCACATCTATATTTATTGATGTACTACTCACAGTAGTCAAAAAATACAACCAGAGTAGGTGTTCATCAAATACATGAACATGTGGCCCAACTATACCACGCCTGGGTATGCACCTGAAGGACTCTAATTCTTATCACAAAAAATACTTACACATCTATGTTTATTGCTGTCCTATTCACAACAGCTGAGAAATGGAAGCATCCTAGCCATCCATCAATACATAAAGGGATAATAAAAATACCATACATTTACACAATGGAATTTTACCCAGTTACTAAGAAACATAAAATCATGAAATTTGAAGAAAAAATGATTAATCTGGAAATTATATTGAGTGAGCTCCACCAGACTCTGATAGACAAATGCCACATATTCTCTCTTACAAGAGGATCCTAGCTTTTAAGTTTTTATATTTATACTTGTATGTGTATGGGAATATACAGTATTAAACTAGGAAGGAACCATGAAAGTTAAAAAAAAATAAGGCATTAAGAAAGAAAGGAAAGGAAATAGAATATAGATGACATAATGAAAATGGTTACCTTGTACTTTAGTTTAAAAACAACGAAATCAAAAGAAAACAAACATAGAAAAGAGATTGTAAGAGATAAAGAATCCACAGAGGGAAAACTTTCCAGCAGTCCACACCAGCAAGTCTTATTGAGATTCTTAATAAGAAGAAAGAAAACTGAGTCAAGGTCCCTGGATTTAGAGACAAGTCATGTAAAACTATCTAATATCTCATTACTCACTTTCCAAAGCACAAGAGTGATGTACTTTTCTTCACTAATTCTGGATTTAATTCCATGAGGTTAAGCTCCTGGAAGAAAGACATCAAACATCCAGCACCTAATGCAGTATAAAGAGAAACCAGCCCTCTATGAGCAACTCAGTCATGTCTTTCATTAAGTAAAGTTCTCAGCTAATGGAGACAGTGAATGAATAAATGATACTGCATGACATCCTACCCCTTTACAAACACCATAACTCCTCCACAGTCATGGATATCCATCATCTACTGTATGGCCTTTTATAGTATTGGCAAGGGACACTTTAGCTTTTCTAAGGATGGGAATGGATGGGAGGAAAGTCCATCTTGCTCTCCTCTTCCTAACCTAAGTGTTGCAAAGGCTCCCCTGTCCCTTCATCATCTTTCAGGACTTGAGTACTGTCAGGTACCAGAGCCATACTGTGAGTTCTCCATGTGCACTAACTGGTTTGAAGCTCTCTTGTATATTCTCCTTTCTTCAATGCCACATATATACAGGGAACTCTTTTCATGAATTTTATGTTTTTATTTTCTATGCAATGGGCATATAAGGTACTCTTAAAACTTTTTAGCGAGTGAATAAATGATGCTGTGCATTGTATGTTATGACCTCTACATCCATCTACAAGCAGTAGTACACTGACTAGACTTTGTGTAAACCATGGAAACAAATGAATTTTCTATTTGTGTGTTATATCTCAAAGAAGTTTGGTGGGGCAAGAAAAGACGTGGATATGTATTCATTGGACTACAAACATTCTGAGTACTGAAATCAAATAATGGAAGGACAAAGCAGAAAGAAACATAAAACAAACAACATGTGTGCTTTTCAGGTTTTTTCAATCCCTTAATAACACAATATGTGTATGAGGTGGAAATCACAAAAATAATCAAATTAAGAATAAATTATCACATGATGAAAATTATTAAGAGGAAGCAAATTACACCAGAAATTTAAAAACACTAGACAAAAAACAATCTTCTGGGCACATAAATAAAGAAAGCCAGAATAAAAAATGGTCACATTTTTCTGGCATCTCATTGCTGTTACCACGATGCTGTTACCAAAATGTCAATAGCTGAAGAGACAATCAATAATACATCTGGAGCCATTGTGAATATTGGCTAGAACCAATGAAATAATACATAGGTCATTGGTGTGCCCGTAATACATACATAAGGAACAGCACAGACTGAAAACACACAGGTACACAGCACAAAGGACAAGGACACCCTTGTGAGGTATTTTGAGAATTGAACCCCCTCCCCATAAGCTGTGCTGAGGATACAGGATGAAGTCAATGAACTGTGCACCCATGAGGATGTGCTTTAAATTATGCAAGTATCATGCAGGATAAACCAATAATGGAGTGTAATCACTGCAGCAAAAGCCCAAGGTTAATAGTGACAAACTCTTCCAAGAGTAGCACATGAATGTTTTGAAAAAGAAAACTCTGGCTAGAATCCGTATAGTGGCTACTTAGCACCTGGGGAAGTTCAATAGAACCACATGAAAGAAATCATGATAGAAATCTGTATGAAAGAGAGATGAAAAAACCTTAGACAGACAGATGGTATTTTTAAAATTATAATGAAATCAGCTTCGGGGAAAAAAAACTTTGACATGGAAGTGAGGTGAGAAAATAAGTACCATTAGCATAATGGCTGCCCAGTCCAGGTAGGACGCAACGAATGCAGAATAGAGTCATCTTCAAAGGAGCCACTAACATAACCTTGACCCACCAAGATGTCTAGGTTTTCAGAATTGCCAAGAAAATCAGAGAACTTGCCATTATTTCCTGTTTCCAAGTAAATGCAGAAGTTTCCCTGGAAAACTCATGACCAGGAAATCAATCTTAATGGGCCAAGAGAACTTGTTCTCTGCCTTGTCCTCAACTTTGTGTCCAGGGGGGATAATAGCATAAAAACTGCCTTTGACTCTCTAACCATAGTTACTTTAAGAAAAAATAATGTCTGCTATTTATGCCACAGCTATCAGACAGGATGGAGGTCGGGGAATATCCTTTCTCCCCAGATGACTGTAAAAGGAGGCTTTTTCGCAATGCATACATGTTGCAGAACTATGGAGAATTCAGTGTCCCATCAAGCACATCTCTCTTCCCCAATGGAACTGTATTCTCTCTACATTGTGCTTGTGCTTATGGTGTGTGTGTGTGTGTGTGTGTGTGTGTGTGTGTGTGTGTGTGTGTGTGTGTGTGTATGTGTGACAGAGACGGGGGAGAGACAAATAGAGAAACAGAGAAACACAAAGCTGCAGAGAAAAAGAGGAACAGTACAGGGACATACACCCATGTGCCCATCGCTCAAACTTGTTCCAAACCAGCCAATACCAATTACTTTGTCCACAGGAAGCCTGGCTGCTGAAGTCTGTGCTGGGAAGAGACAGTCTACTAGATTATCTCTGGAAGCCAGAGCAAAATACAGTTGGGTAGACACCTCTCACAATACTATTCTCCTACCTGACACAAGAGAAGAGAAGGCCAAGTTTGAAGGGATGTTCTCTCCTCTGAGCTCAAGTATGTTTTATATTCACTTAAGCTCCCTATGATTAATAAATATCCAAGCTTGACTATTTTCTTTTTTAATTTTTTTATTTTATTCTTAATGTATGAGTGCTCTGTCTGCATCTATACCTACATGCCTAAAGAGGGCATCATATCCCTTTATAGATGGTTGTGAGCCACCATGTGGTTACTGGGAATTGAACTCAGGACCTCTGGGAGAGCAGCCAGTGCTCTTAACTGCTGAGCCATCTCTACAGCCTCTTACCTTGACTATTCTCAACAGACTCCCATAATGCCCTCCATAAGGTCCCCCTTCTTCTGGGGCTACTCTTCTCTTCTCTTCTTGCTTCTTAGGCCCTCCCTAATTCTTTTTTCCTTGCCTCTCTTTTTCCTGATTTCTAACCATCCATCATTCTTTCTGTTCTCTTCCCTTTCTCCCCCTTTCTGTTCTTACTCCTTTCCAATGTCTTTGCCAAATTCCTTTCTCTTTCCTTCCTAAGTGTCCCCACCTCTCTCCTTCCAGCCACTATGTACAGTCTCTGAAACATTTGGAGTTAAGGTAATGAAATCTATTAATTCATCATTATCAAGAGGGGGAAAAAGTCATTGTCATCTAGTACAAAGTTTGAGGAAGAGATCATTTCTTAAAATAGCCAGCTTTCAAAAGATCCAGGAAGAGTCTTGGAACTCCTGTCACAGGAAAGCAGACTGAGACACCACCCCCACCCTCACCCCATGCTTATAGCCAGCATATCTGTGGTGTGAAGGCACTGTTTCTACAGAAGGCCTTCAGTCTCCGTCAATGGAACATTATTCTATTAATTTGCTTAGCAACCCCGTTTTCATAGGTACAGGTTGAACAAGGATTCTGAGTAACAAGCCGTATACACGCCAGCAGATAGCCCATAGAAACAGCCTCGTTTGTCTAGTCAAAACAAATTCTGTACCACAAACACTCTGCTCCATGGTCTTACTATCTATCATCACCCTCCATGTCAGAGTCATTCTCCAGGGAGGGAAAACAAAACAAAAACATTTTAATTGGGTATTGTTTGTTGTTTGCATTGTAAGTAGGCAGAGCTGCCCTTAGATATAAATATGAAAATAGTCTACTTGTCAGCTGAACCCTGCTCCTCCTTTTCTTACCCATCCTCCTTTTTCTGCCCACCAGAGTGACTTTGGCCATGAATAAAATCCATATCCCCACCTTCCATGAGGTGACACCTACTTTCACCTAGCATTCCCCACTCCCAAGGGAAAAGTCACCCAGCCAGTAAAACTATCCCAAGAAAAAGTGATTCTAATCAAGGAGTATTTTATTTTACCAGTCAACTCTCTTGCCTGTAAGATTTATCCTACCTTTGAGGTTTTAGGAATACTACAGTTTTTGATGAACGATACACATAATTCCAATTCACATTCCAACCTGAGGTCTCTCAAAGCACTTCTGCTGTCTGTGAGGTTTACACTCCCTCATACCCGCAGGGTCTGCACATCCACACCTCTCACTGAGAGGCTTTCTTCAGCACTGATGATTACAACCCAGCTCAGAGACTGATCACTGCTGATCACACTTTGTCCAGGATGAGCTGATCCATGCTCTTTCCAGAGAACAGAGACTAAATTTTCTCAGGCATCTAAGATGGCATAGTCATGCTAAGATGGCTATGCTCCTTGGAAGACCCAAAGCCTGAGTTGTGATCAGTTCTTCAGAAACCAGGCTGCATCCTCACCACACACCAACCTAAACAAGTCGACCACTGGCAAATATGAAGGTCCTTTCATTGCAGACAGAGGCAATGACGTTAGAGTCTCACTATTTCGCTAAACTTCTACCTGCAACTGGATGACAGAATCCATACACAGAACAAAACTGAACTCTGGGATAAAGTGCCCCCTGCGAGCCCTTTTGTTAGGAAGAGTTGTGCATAAATTTCTAGATAGTCTCACATCCTGAACATCGTACATTTCACCAACAGAAGCCAGTCCTGCTGCCCACTGTGCTAATTTCCAGACTATCTAGAGCTGACTTGAGGCCGCAAACACTGAAATCAAGTAAGGATTTCTAGTTAAGCTCTTTCAAATGTTAACAAGCAAATGCACACTGCCAGCTAACTCCCAAACCCAGAAGGAATACATCACTGAGAAGTTCAGATCTGAAAACATGGCCCTTCAGTTATAAATTAACTTTGTACATATATACCTTCATGACTACATATGTGTGTGGACACACTAACTTACTGATACATCTTAAAGTAATGTACAGATATTATGCTCCATATGCTACAGTGCAAGTTCCCAGTCTACAGATAAGAAGATGAAAGTAACACACACAGAGAAGTAGAATGGGGCCATCAGAAGTCCCAAAAGAAAGCTGTCAAAATATCTGCCATAGGCTTTGGTGGCCTAGCTATCCTTCCTACTTTGGGCTTCTATAACAATCCTTATACAATTGTTTTAAATTTCTTCCTTTTCTTAAGCTCATTTGGGTATACTCTGTTAATTGATATCAACAGATCCTAGGCTAAGAGATTAAACCTGTTGCTACAGAGGTAATATAACTACATTCATAATAAAGCTAGCGTTTTTGTTGGCCTCCCATCCTCACTACAGGTTAGGCCATGGTTTTTATTACACTTAGCATAGTACTAAAAATAGTTCAAGGGTCACATCTACCAACTTTACAGATTTAGAGAAGTCCCTGAGAGTAGGCCACTAAAAATAGGTATGAGTCCTCAGAGGTTTTTCTCTAAACCTTTCTAAATATTCATCCATTTCAGATGAAGCTGTAAACTCAACATACTCTGTTGTTATCCAACATGTGCAGAGAACTGACAGGTAAAAAAAAAATATATACTGTGTTTGAATGTGTAAGACGGTGTCATTACTCTGAGAGCAGGGGTTCTATTAACACTCTAATAAAGGATAGCAAGCCTGCAAGTGACTGTCATGAAAGGTGGGCTATGGTAAAAAGTCATGCAAGTATAAACACTGAGAGGTTGGGAAGGGAGAGAGTACCTTGAGTGAGAGGCCACAACGGTCTCAAGGTTCCAGGTGGCTATGAGAAATTGAAGTCTGTGAAAGCCGAGATGGTAAGAAAGAGGAAAGAGAAAACTGGCTGAGTTGCATGGTTAGGCTGTGATATAAGATGCCTGGAGACACCGTGTGACCAAAAAAAAAAAAAAGGAAGGAAGAATGAAAGAAGATTTCAAAGGCTTCTGACATGCTGAAGTTTCTCAAACTTTATTGTCAAGAAGGACATGAGGCAGATGTGAGGGTAAGGGCTCTAAAGTGGGAAGATTCATTTTTTGTATTGGTTAAAAACTACCTCTGGACCTAGTATAGAATGAATAGGAAGACAGAGCAGAGCAGAAATCAGGTTGAGAAGCCACTGAAGTCCCCCAGGTGAAAGTTAATGAGGTGCCATTCAGGGCAGTTGCAGCAGGAATAGAAATGAAGGGACAAACCTGAGTGTCACCGCAAAGGTGGGTTGACAGGAGATGCTGATGAGGGAGGGAGAGAAACTGAACACATTTTTAAATGAATTACGGCTGCATAACCATGCTGATTTGCTTTCTTCTTTTTAAAAGGGGCGGGGGCAGTTAACATTTTTCCTCGGGATGTTTTGTGAGAATAAAGAAGTATGATGCACGGAAAGGCAAACATCTAACAAAGGATTTAGTGCATATGATGCATCAGTTTCCTCCTGTGTGCCTAGACTGCCTGTTAATCTGCCCTCTTCAAGACAGTTGAGAGGTGAGAATGCACATGCATGTCATTTTACTGTTGTTATTATGACATGGGCAAACAAAGCTGACCAAGGTACTGTGCAGGATTATTGGCCTATGAGTGCCCTGCAGAGGAAATGCAGCTGAGAGCAGGAGCAAGCCCCCTAAGGCTCTTCCTTTATGTCAATCCTGACAGCAGCTAAAGCTGCAGACGAACTGGTGATAAAAAGCCTGAACTACAAAACACTATTCAGTGTTGAACACAAGGAAGCAAAAGGAAATGTCATTTAGACATGGCTGGAGGGATCCTAGACTCATGAAGGACACTGAATAGGCACAAAGACCAAGGAAGACTGAGAAAGACTGGGCCAAAGGCAATTCCTGGAGCTGTTCCTAAGTAACACTTCTACAGGAGGCACATGCATGAATCATTTTCCATACTCAACTCTTTACAACGTATGTGCAGTTAATTGTATAATGTTGTGAATGAGAATTCCTGCAAAGGAGACTACAAAGAATGATTGACTGTAAGGATGTCAATGACAGAGGCTAAAACATTGCACAACCAGCGGCAATTATCTTAGGCCATCAATAGCTCCCTTAATAAACTTCTAAAACCTTCCCCTGTATGTGACCTAATAACTTTCTGACCCAGTCCTTTGGAATGTACAATTAGGACCCTAGTTTCCACCAACCAACCGGCTAAGAATGCAGCCAGCTAGCATCTGAGGCCTACAACTGAGATTCCTCTGCTTTCCTGTAACCTGTCTGCCCAATGGGCTCACCAATGCATTTGCTAAGTATCTGATATGTGAATGTCTTTGTTCTGTTACTATAAAAACTAAATTCTCCAGTCCTGAGTTCTTGTCTTCCAGAGGAGTACCTGGAAGGCCAGTGCTGCTGAAGATGCCACCCTTTTACACAATGATCTTGCTCCTGAAAGACTCCATGAACATCAGTCTAACTCTTAATATTCAAGAAGTAAAACAGTGGCAACTCAATTCAGAGTTCTTTCCATATTTCTGAATTTTTAAAGCATCTTTGAGAAAGTATTACTATGTGTTACATTAAGTGAGGCTACCTGTAAAACAGGACCCCAAGAAAGACACGGGGATCACCCAATGACGGAGAGATGGATGAGATCTACATGAAGAGCCTGGACATGAGTGGGAGCAATGAACGGTGAGGGTCGAGGGAAAGAGCAGGAGATCCCACCTGGATCAAGAACAGAGAGGGAGAACAAGGAATAGGAGACCATGGTAAATGAAGACCACATGAGAAAAGGAAGAAACAAAGTGCTAAAGAGGCCCACAGAAATCCAAAAAGATACCCCCACAAAAGACTGCTGGCAATGGCCGAGAGATAGCTGGGACTGACCTACTCTGGTGATGGGATGGCCAAACACCCTAATAGTTGTACCAGAAACCCCATCCAAGGACTGAGGAATCTGGATGCAGACATCCACAGCTAGGGCCCCGGGTAGAGCGCTGGGAGTCTAATTAGCGAGAAAAAGGAGGGTTTATATGAGCGAGAATTGTTGAAACCAAGGTTGGAAAAAGCACAGGGACAAATAGCCAAACAAATGGAAACACATGAAGTATGAACCAAAGGCTGAGGGGCCCCCAACTGGATCAGGCCCTCTGGATAGGTGAGACAGTTGATTGGCTTGATCTGTTTGGGAGGCATCTAGGCAGCGGTACCAGGTCCTGGGCTCGCTGCATGAGATAGCTGTTTGAAACCTGGGGCTTATACAGGGACGCTTGGCTCAATCTGGGAGGAGGGGACTGGACCTGCCTGGACTGAGTCTATCAGGTTGATCTCAGTCCTCAGGGGTGGCCTTGATCTGGAGGTGGTGGTAATGGGGGGTCGGCTGGGGGGAAGGGGAGGGGGCAGGAAGGGGGAGAACAAGGGAATCTGTGGCTGTTATGTAGAACTGAATAGTATTGTAAAATAAAAGAAGAAAAAAAAGAAAGAAAGAAAGGAAAGTTTTTCTACACTCGATATGAACCAGGAAAAGCTTCATTTAGTAAAGTCCTCATTTAGGAAGCTGTATGAAAGAAAGAGAAGGTAGAAACTGTGAAGTAAAATCAACCTAAAAGGTTTGTTAATCAATGCAATTGATGCTTCTCATGGGACATAATAGAAGTATAAACACAGGCTGAACATTTTATGATATTAAGTAATTATCATTAATTCTATTGATGTGATATTGGAATTATGGTTATTTTTTGGTAAGCCGATATTTCTAGAAACAGAAACTAAGTATTTATGGTTAGAAAAATATATGATTTGCTTAGAAATATAGAACTGGTGGGAGTGGGTAGTTACATAAATGAAACAAGATAGGTCATGAATTCTATTCTTTTTCTGAAATGTTTTTCATATCTCACAACCAAAAGATCATGAAGATATGGTTATGGAGTTTTAATAAAAAGAGATAAAAGGTCTATAGCCTGTTAACATTCTAATTAATGCTGTACCAAAAAAAACAACTTTAAACACATTTTAAGCACATAGAAAGGAGGTTTGAAGTGTAGCTCAGAAGGACAGTGCTTGCTTGATGTCGAAGGCCTTGGATGAGATATATTAGGGGTCAAGATACCTTGAAAATCATTTTTTATAAAGTCAATTTCACCATGATCTAGAATTTTTTACCTTTTTATCCTTTTATTGAAAATAGTTTTCTTCTCACCTAATATAGCCTGATTATGGTTTCCTCTCCATCCTTCTACTCCTTCCAATTCCTCCCACCTCCTGTCTCATCTAATTCCATGCTATTTTTTCTCTCATTAAAAAAGAAACAAGCTTCGAAGGGATAATAATAAAATAAAATCTATTAAGATAAAAACAAAAACTAGCAAATTTCAATGGCAGCCTTTTGTTTGTTGTGTTTTACTGTAGTCTCTTTCCAGTTTACAAAGCTATTAAAAATGGTATAGAAACCTCAATAGGGTTTCAGTAGAAATCTTGAAAAGAAAAGAAAGGGAGCATGTATTCTCCACTCTACTCCATGGAGAGGCCATGAAGCATAGCCTGGCAATGCGATAGTGGCACTTGTGGACACTGAAGTCTAAGGAAGAAAAGGAATGACCAGGACCTTGGCTGTAGGAGCAACACAGATCCCAATGGGACTTAGCTTATACAAAACCTCTATTCTCAAAGAGTTCTCTGCTGCAGTTGCTGGAAACTGCAGGCATTCTTCCTGCGCAAGCCTTCCCTTACCCCTTCCAACAGATCACCAACCCTTTAAGGAGCAAACTGAGTCTCTTTTCAGTACTACATGGATTAAATGGAGGAAAAAGAAGAGATTCCTAGTTTGCCAAGTTACCCGAGGAGAATACCACGGTGCCTGTCATTTATTTGAAATACATGAGCTTAAGATTTTTAATGTGACTTGCATGTATGTGGTTTCAATCTACATGTATATATTAACTTCCATTAATAGGTCCACAGCCTGTTAACATTCTAATTAGTGCTGTACTTCAAAAAAAAATTTAAACACATTTTAAGCACATAGAAAGGAGGGCTGGGGGTGTAACTCAAAGACAGTACTTGCTTGATGTCAAAGCCCCTGGATAAGATAGACTGGAGGTGGGGCTACCTTGAAAGTCATTTTTTGATAGAGTCAATTTTCTCATGATCTGGAACTTCTATTTCATAATATTAACTTACATTTCATAGTGCCTAAGTTCCTGTGGTCAGTATCTAAATACTAATCAGAAGCTTATATCCCAGATATAAATGCTTCTATGGCATTTTAACTATTTTAATCTCCTCCAGCATAAGAGTATTTGTTAATTTGTATTAGAGATAATTAGACATTGTTTTATTGGTGAAGTGAAACATGTTTGAGACATAAGGATTGGTGAGAGTTATTCTATGAATATCCTGGGAATTGTATTATAAATCTAATAACCTGGCAGCTAATTCCCTTTGGGTGACATTATCAGCCTAGGACTCTTATGTTGTGGGTTTTGTCATTAATAGATAATTCTATTACCTGGCTCCTAAGTCATTTGAATGCTGTCTGCAAAACACTGTCTTCTTTCAGGGTACCCTCCATGCAGAGTATAAGGAAATCCTAATAATGAGAACTCCAACTCACATTCATGCCACTTGCTATTTAGTGTTTATGTATGCACACAACCTGGTGTGACTTGCTGTACCCATAACCCTCCTCTTGAATATGCATGTAGGGTTGAAGGTGATCTACATCAAAATACTAATGACTCTTACAAGTGAGAACCAATTCACTGTGTAGTGCCAGCATGGTAGAGAGCTGTTGACAACAGATGCATCCCTGAAATTTTCAACTGCATATAAAATGGTTTTTTTCCTAAAGATTCCTCAAGTCTCAAATATTTTAACATGCAGACACACAGGAATCTGCAAACTACTGGCTAGAGATCAAATACGCCCTCCCTACTGTTTTCCTTCTAGCTACTGAATTCATTTGTTTCTATATCGTTTATGGCAATGTGAATAATTATGACACAGTATGGTATGCAAACCCTAAAATATTTACTATCTAGCCATCTAGCCCTTTGCAGAAAAAAAAAATTGTCAGCCTACAGTGTATATTACAGGTGTTTGTAGAGCTAGGAGAAACCATACAATATTAAGAACTGATTTCCACGTTCCAAATACCTAGTTTTCAAAGAATCATTAGAGAAAACACAAACCATCTGTAACTTGTTAACAGGTTTTAAGAGGTTTTAGCACTTCCATTTTTAAAGTTGGACAAATGGTGGTCACTGGGGCATAAAGATTGGTGACCTTCCTCGGCCCTTCCACTGATGCTAGGTAGGGCGCAGTCCTGGACTGATACATTATAAATAAGAAACAAAAGTGCCTGCTGCATACTCTTCTTATTGGCAAAAAGGCCCTGAATAGTCATCATTCATTACCCACTGCCTCAATTTTAAACCCACTCTTATTTCGTCTTTCTTAATCCCAAAATAGCAAAGATGCTTTCATTTAGCATATGTATATGTCTCACGGTTTTTAACATGCTTACAAAGTCAAATGCATTAAGGAGAGAATTACAGCAATGTTGGGTTCATGGTAATGAGCCATGGAAAAGGTTTGGGGAATGTTTCTTTGGGGCAAGAGCAGCCAATTAGAGTGTGCATACTGCTGACTCCTGTCTAAAACACTTTGGAACAGTTTGTCAACAAACAGGATAAGAATTGCCATGGGTGGTTACTTTAAAACAGAAGAGGCAGGTACATTTTAATACATTAATTTAAACATTTCTCTGGACACTGTGTCTCTTTCATTTAATCTCATTTAGAATCTCCCAAAGCTAGATGCAAACAACCTGCCACAAAGTAGCTCAAGAGGAAGGTTCCAGCTCATTAGAACTGCACTCATCACTATCGCATCCCATGGGAAAATGGGAAGTTAAGTATGGTGATTGAAGCTCACATGAAATAAATCCAGTCTGGCAGATTTTTTTTTTCTTATCTATCTCTTTTAATCATTACTTGCAAAGGCTACCCCAAGAATTTTTGGCCCACTATAAAAAAAAAGTTGTTGGAAAAGTATGCATTCATATGGAGGAATATCTCCTTGATTTTTAAGATCCAATAAACTACGTTTAAGACAAATTTGGGGGCTGGGAGTATAGCTCAATGTGTAGGTACTAGCTTAGTGTTTATGAGGCCTTGAATACAATCTCCAGTTCTGATGGGGTGATGGAGAGAAGAGACAAGTATTTAACATACCATCTTAGTCAGAGTTTCTATTGCCATGATTAAACACCATGACCATAAAGCAAGTTATAGAGGACAGGATTTGTTCAGCTTATACTTTCACACTGTTGTTCATCACTGAAGGAAGTCAGGACAGGAACTCAAACAGGGACGGATCCTGGAGGCAGGAGCTGATGCAGAGGCCATGGAGGGGTGCTGCTTACTGGCTTGCTTCTCCTAGCTTGCTCAGCCTGCTTTCTTATAGAACCCAGGATCATCAGCCCAACCATGGCACCACCCACCATGGGCTGGGCCCTCTCCCATTGATCACAAATTGAGAAAATTCCTTACAGCTGGAACTCATGAAGACATTTCCTCAAGAGAAGCTCCTTCTTCTCTGATGACTCTAGCTTGTGTCAAGTTAGCACACACACACACACACACACACACACACACACACACACACACACACATACATACAAAAAAAAACATACCAAGAAGACACTCAGCACTTTAATATTAATATGTGATCAAGACTGTCTTCTGGTCTGATTATTTCAATAGAGGCTTGAGACAGTATGAAGAAATTTGGTCAAAGTATTTCTTTGGCCTCTCTAGCATCTACAACAGATCCCCATGCTACAAACTTAGTAAGAGGTGAATACTACCATAGATTCCACAAGAGGTGAGACAGGAATACTCCTGTGAATGCAAAACTATCAGTTTTCAAGGTGAGTAGGGATTCCATAGAACCCTAGAGGATTCTCAATAACAGTTCATGAAACTCACTCTTGACATTCTGCCTGAGTACCAGAAGGCAGAATGTCAAGAGTACCATCCTGTAACCATGAGGGTAGCCAGCAGTTCCAGAAAAGCAAAAGTTTGACTTCACACATTCTTTATTTCACTTTATTCATGTTGCTGGCATTTGCGTTTTGTTTTCCTGGTGCCATTGAGCCCAGGACCCTGATAAATTTTTAGGTCCTTTTTTTTCCCTTCTGTCTGTTGTGGAGCCCAGTCCCAGTGGATACATCTACAAATCATTCCCATGACTAAGGCCCAGGGAACACTGAGGAAGAAGAGTCAGAAGGATTGTAAGAATCAGATGATGGGGGAGTTTGCTGTGAGATTGTGTCTCCTAGCAACATCAGAAGCATGACTGCCCTAACATGAGCTGAACAAGGAGGACATCAATGAACATGCCAAATTGTATGGAGAGAAAGCCATGAGGCCTCAAGCATACAAGAACTACGGGCAGCTGAAGAAAGCTGGGAGCAGTCCCCAGGGAGGGGCACACCAATTGTTTGTCCAGAGCCAAATGGTCACCCCTGAAAAAATACATATAAGTAACATTATATGGATTCACAGGTTATATATGTGTGTATGTATATACAAATATATGTATGCATGCAATAACAATTCATGAAGAAAAGGTGGCCGTGAATTTGGAAGAGAGTGGGGAGAGGCTTATGGGAGGGTTTCGTAGGTGGAAAGGGAAGAGAGAAATGCTGTCATTAAATTATAGTATCAAAACTGAACAATTTTTTTTCATACAACACATTTTGAGCATGTTTTACCCTCTCCAAACTCTTCCCAGATTCTCCCTACTTCCCTTCCCACCCAACTTTATGCTTGCTCCCTCTCCCTCCCTCCTTCCCCCCTTTCTCCCCCCTCCCTCCCTCTCTCTCTCTCCCTTCCCTCCCTCTTTCTCTCTCTCCTCTTACCTCCCTCTCCCTCTCAAAAAATTAAAACCCACAAAAATTAAAATCAGAACAAACAAACAAAAAACAATAAAATTAAAACAAAACAAAAAGTCCACAAAATAAACAAGCAAACAAAGAAAACCATTGGATTTGTTTTGTATTGACCAACTATTCCTGGGCACTGGGACCTGCCCTGGAGTGTGGTTAACTGGTGTGTAGTTAATATACTCGATGATATTACACTGGAGAAAACTGATTTTCCTTTTGCCTACACATATCAATTACAAATAGCTTCTTGGTTAGGGATGGTATCTCATGTTCACTTCCTTCTCATCAGCACTGAGATCCAGTTAGGCTTAAATCTGTCAAGTCTTGTGCATGCTGCCACAGACTCTGTGAATTGGTATGTGCATCAGTCCTGTTGTGTCTAGAAAACAATGTTTTCTTGGAGACCCATCACCTCTGGCTCTTAAAACCTTTCTGCTTCTTCTTCCACATAGGTCTCTGAACCTTTCAGGGAGGGCTTTGAGGAAGACATCACATTTAGGACTAAGAACTCCCAAGTCTCTCACTCTCTAAACATTATCCAGTTGTAGATTTTCTGCCACCTTTTTATTAAACATAGATTCTTTTCTCATACAATATGATCTGAATACAGTTTTCCCTCCCTCTGCTCATCCCGGTTCCTCCACACTTTCTCCCTCATCCAGATCTACTCCCTTTCTGTCTCTCATTAGAAAAGAACAGGCTTCTGAGAGACAACAACAAAACATAACAAAATAAAATATAATAAGATAAAACAAAAAAAATCATATTGAAGTTGAACAAGACAAGACAACAGAAAAATGAAAGATCCCGAAGAGCAGGCACAAGAATCAGAAACCCACTTGTTCTCATAATCAGGAGTCCCATAAAAATACTAAACTGAAAGCTCTATGTGCAAGGGACTTAGTGCAGACTGCTGTAGGCCCTGTGATTACTGCTTCAGTCTCTGTAAGTTCATACGAGCCTTGCTCAATTGTTTTAGAAGCCGTTCATAATTATGACACACAAACCAGGGTCAATAGAAGAGTGGGGAAAGGCCTCCTAAATAAACTGAGGAGACAGAAAATGTACATACATTACATTTAAGAAAAAGAAGACTTAAGATTTTAAAGAGTGAATTCTATCTAACTTGGTTCATAATTCAAACCAAATATAATGAGAAGAAATATCTCAGGGTTTTCATGACTTTCACATAATGGTCCTCAAATTTTCCTAATATAGAAGGGCAATAAGCTAAATATGTCTACAGATACTTTGAAAGACATACTGAGAAATTTTCCCTATTAGACAGCAAAATTTATTAAAACTCAAGTCTAAGACTTCTATTTTCTATAGATGTTAATTGTCATAAAATTAGAATATATCATGCATTCAAGATGTAGTACATACATATAAACCAACCACTAAACCAATGAACCAACATAGAACAGAAAACAACAACATAATACAGAAGTGGCCCTACAAAGCAGCAGAGAAATAGGAGGAGGCATTCATTCAAAATGTAAAGACAGGGGAGCAAAATATAAAAATACACGATTCGAAAATGAAGCAAATTAATAGCTAATAAACATGTGAAATGTACTGTTTTATTGGCTATGAGGGAAATACAAATTAAAGTCACAATGAGAAGTCATTTTAAAATAATTACTTTGGCAAAACCAAAAAGTAAAACAATTCAAGTGTTGGCATTAGTGTGAAAAACAGAAACTTTTCATGTATAATTAGTGAGGACAGAAATTGGTATAAACCCACCAAAAGAGAATAAAGTCAAGGGTAGTTATTAAATACTACACAGATTTTATTATTAATGTAAATTTATGGCTGAATCTCAAAAACATAATGTTGGCCAAGGATACAACTTTCAAAATGGTATATATAATATATCATTTACATAATGTTTGCACACTTGATAAAAAAATTCAATTCTTCCATTGTGGATGTACATTTGTACAGTGGTATATTAAATAAAGCATGCACTTACTAAATAAACACCAAATTCAGGTTAATGATTGATGGCTGAATGTTGATGATGGAAGACAAAGGGATCTCAAGAAATGGCCAACTAAACCTGTTTGCTCAGTAAAATAAAAAAGAAGAGTGATGGAAACTGAGCAGGAGCTCCAGGTTAGAAATATCAAAAAGGATTTCTAAGAGGAGCAGTTCTTTGAAAGAATGGAAAGTTAATGTACAGAGAGAACTCACAAAGCTGTATTTTTAACCGATCTCAGAAAACTGGGTTAAATACAAATAAACATATTTTAGTAGAATATTATGGGCACTCAGCCTTATCAGTTTTAGCAAAAGAAAAAAGCTCATAATTTTTTTTCCAGATACACAAGCTAAAATTAGTATATGTTAGTAAACACCACACAAATAGGCCACATGGTCTATTCTGTAAGCCCAGTGAAATCCCCTTTTACTCTTAAAGATTGAGACCTTTCCAGCCACACTCTACATCAATGGTACCACCAGCCTCCAAATAACCTTTATGAGGCAGCCAGAAATCTCCAAAGAGATGACCAGTGATGGAAGATCAAGCCTCCAATTGCATCCTAAAAGCCAAGACTGACACACTGGACTCATGCTAGGGCAAAGTGTGTCTAAGATGCTTTAATAAATTAAACTTCTTATTTACCACTAATCTAATTGAGGGCCTATTTCCAATATCCATTAACTAATTACCAAGCCACTGACTTTCAGGTAAGGTGGTGGACTCTAGGCTGCCTGTAAATCAAGCAGAGGAGAGATTCAGAAGAAGAAAAATAAACTTTATCCTAAAGACAGAAATAGAGGGAAAGCTTTGGAAATCCTCGAAGGAGTGAAAGGATAGTGGAAAACAGTCCATGTACAACGTAGAAAAGCAAGTGAACATGGCCTCTGCTGCACTGGTCCCTAGCAGAGGAGAATCAAACAGCAAAGCCAGGTGAAAGCCAGGCAGCCGTACCCTCAGACAAGGACACAATTCTGACAAGCCCCAAATTCAATTTTAGGGTTCAGTGTGACAGTGATTCCTCTGGCAGACAGGTCAGCTACAGAGAGAAAAATCTATTTGTCACACTATTTGAGTTGGAGAGGAGCTATCAGGTACCATCTAAAGAAGGATTTTATTGTTTAAAGCTGAGCTACCCAAGGACCTTGATTTCTGGAAATAAGCACAGGTCAGGGAGCTTTGGCTGGACCTGCCATTGCCTCTGGGTGAAAGAAGGCCCAAAGAGGCAACTGGAGTTCAGGAGGGCTGGGTGACGAAATGACAAACCAGCAGATACATACATCAAGGGACTGCTACAGGCTGGAGTGTGCACAAGGGAGAGATGATTGGAGTAACTGAAGTAATGAATAAAGGTGTAGAAAATCTATTCAAAATGATGACAAATATGACCTAGACATAAAAAAGAAATAGACATTCAAACACTAGAAGCATTTAGAACCCTAAACAGAAATGTCCAGAGAAGATCCTCTACATGACATATTACAGTCAAGATAACAAAACCACAAATCACAGAAACAGAACCGAGATTCCTCTGGCAGCTGATGGGAGCATGTGCAGAGACCCACAGCCAAATATCAGGTGGAGCTAGAGGAATCCCACAAAAGAGCGGGAGGAAGGATTGTAGAAGCCAGAAGGGTGGAGGATACCACAAAAACCCCAGAGAATCAACTAACCTGGGCTCATAAGGGCTCACAGAGACTGAAGCGGCAATCATGGAGCCTGCATGAGTCTCTGCTAGGTTCTCCACATACATGTTATGATTGTTTAGCTTGGGGATTTTATGGGACTCCTAACAGTGGGAGTTGGGGTGTCTCTGACTCTTTTGCCTGTGCTTAGGATCCTTTTCCTTCTACTGGGTTACCTTATCCAGTCTTCATATGAGGATTTCTGCCTAGTCTTATTGCATCTTGTTATGCCATTTTATTTTGAGATCCCTAGGAGGCCTGATCTTTTCTGAAGGGAAATGGAGGAGCAGTGGATCTGAGGGAGAGGGGATGTGGTAGAGAACTTGGAGATGTGGAGGGAGAGGAAACTGCAGTAGGTACTGCATGAAGAAGAATAAATGAAAATTAAAATTGAAATTAAAAATATATTAATTAAAATAAATTAAGTATAGGAAATGATGAGAGTAATGAATTATATGTAATAAGAAAGCAGACAGGGGAAAAGGGGAACCAGCAATGGAGAATGGCAGGGGACAGGGGAGGGTAGTAGGTAGGGGAATATTTGAAAATAAAGTACAATTGCACATGACTGAAGATACCATAAGAAGACCCATGACTTTGCATGTCAACATAAAAGATTATTGCTCTTTAATTTAAGGAAAAGAAATTTATGGAGAATGAATAAAACAAAGCCACTAATTTGACCAATGCATGTCTATGCTTTCTCTATCCTTCATTTGGCTAATAGTTTTAAAACTTACGTTAACTGAAAATAAAGATTATTGAAGACACTAATCGCTATCTTATCTTCTGTGTGGGTGATTATTATTATTATTATTGCTATTAAAGTCAATTATTTCCTCCACTCATTGATGTTTGCTTTGATCACAAGCAGTTTATACCTACAGTTCAAGTCAAATTCAGTAGTGAACAAAGGCACACACCAATGTGTTAAAGTAAGAAGCAGGTACCACCCTACAGACAGCATGGATTCCCATTCCAGGACCTGAGTGTCACTTACTATCTTAATTGACAGTTACTAAGTAATAATTCCAACTGATGCTGAGAGTCTAAACTTGGATAACTCCTTAGTGTGAGGTCCTCAGAACTACTCTGCCTGCTAAAGTTTCTATTTCTTCAGTGCCACATAGTGACACCTGGCTAATATGGTGAAGGAACAACTTTAAGAAGAGTATCTAAAGTGTCTGAGTTTTCAACAATGCTCATTATTATGATAAAAGTGTCTCACTAATACCCTTTGGCTGGCATCGACTTGAAAGATGCTGAATTGGCAATATTATTCCTGTATTGTCACTTTCAGATTGTAAACTGCTGCATCCAGTCCAATAGTACTAAGCCACACACAAATGAAGCAATTTAGAAACTCTCTGGTAAAGTTATACAAATTAAATCTTGTGCTCTAATTTCTTCTCTCCTCTCTTTCTCCCTCTCTCTTTTCCATCCTTCCTCTCTCTCTTCTCTTCTCTTCTCTTCTTCTTCTTCTTCTTCTTCTTCTTCTTCTTCTTCTTCTTCTTCTTCTTTCTCTCTCTCTCTCTCTCTCTCTCTCTCTCTCTCTCTCTCTCTCTCTCTCTCTCTCTCTCTCTCTCTCTCCCCTTTTTAGTTCTACCACAAACACTATTCAACCATGTCCCCTGCTCTGATTCTGATCATTCTTAAACCAAAAATTTGTTTTTCCCCTAAACAGCATAGCAAGATTATTTCCTCTCTCTCTCTTTTTTTCACTGCCAGACTGTACTTTTTAAGTCTCATTTGATGGCCCCTTTTCACTACCAAATTATTCTGTAATCTACTATAAAAACTTTTTTCCTCCTGTGCAACTGAAATGGTCTCTAAAGGTTGTGACTTCCTTTCTGTCACAAATCCAAGAGTATTTCCTCATTTGGGGGGCAGGGGGTAGGAGGTGTTGAAGATCAAAACCAGAGCCCATGCATGCTGAGCAAGAGTTCTGCTACTGAGATACATCCAGCCAAGCACTTACCTTCTTCTGTCCACAGCTGACTGTTCACTGAACCATTGCAGCTGGGTTTTAATGCTAATAAAATTCAAGTTACTGTTGAAACTCTCTGTGCTTAGAATGTGCATTATTAAGCTGGGCGGTGGTGGCGCACGCCTTTAATCCCAGCACTCGGGAGGCAGAGCCAGGTGGATCTCTGTGAGTTGGAGCCAGCCTGGTCTACAGAGCGAGATCCAGGACAGGCACAAAAACTACACAGAGAAACCCTGTCTCGAAAAACAAACAAAAAAAAAAAAGAATGAAGAATGTGCATTGTTTATCACAACCTTTTAAATCATATATAGAGGGTATCACATCTGGTAACATCTTGTTGATCCCCTAAGCAGATTTTTTTTTTGCTTGCTTGTCCACCTTTGTCATGTTCATCTCTGTTTTACACAGAAATAATAGCTCTGTTTATTCTGAAGTCATGATATGTCTTGCTGAAGGCTTGAAGAGAAATGGGAAGCACAATGGAGAAAAGCCTTAATGTTCCCAACACTAGAAGGAAGAGTGAGCTGTTTCGCCTTCACAAAGAATAGGATCATTCAAGCACTCCCATACCAGGATTCATTCAATAAGACTTCTCTGAGAATGTAAAGAGTGAGCAAAGACACGGGACTCACATCATAAGTCATTCCCACCAAAGCTGCCATATTACAGACTTACAATCACCTCCCCTACTTCTGCCTTAGTACAGTCAGAGTTTGGCAGAGTTTGAACCTTCCCCACCTTATACTTGAAATAGCCCTTTCTAATCAGTCCCGTAGTCTTCAGCTAATAGCCTGGATGGATGGATTTAGAAGATGCACTCAAAGTAGAAATGTCTGCTGACATTCCAAAGAGAGCTGCCTATGTGTTTCCACATTTTGTCTCTCCCCTCCAAGAGACCTGACTGCTGCTAATAAGGAAGAAATCCTCTGAGTCAGGCAGGGTAAATCTTATACTATCAAAGACAGCAAGAATTCAGTCCAGAGGTATAGTTGATCGTGTTGGGTTTGTTAGAGGTAATATTTATTCCAGATCACATATGCAATCTCAGGGTACAGAAGAACTGCACCTCCTGCCCCCCCCCCACACACACACATTTGGGACTAGTTCCTTCTAGGAGCATTTCCCCTACACATTCTGATCATGGAAATTCTTCAAGAATCCTCTTTACCTTTCTGAAATAGAAAAACAAAACAATAGTTAACAATGTAGACAGAGAGGATCTGAGGCCACTTGGAGTCATTGTCCTTCTACCTAAAAGAAAATAGCACAGTTTCAGAGACAAAGCATCTCAGATTCTTACATAGCTACCCTGCCTAAGATCAAACTAATCATGCAGTGTGAAGGAACAGCCAACGCCAACAGAGAATTTCAGACATAACCTTGCGTTTTGAATGGCTTCAATCTTGCTCTGTGTTGCTCATTTGTCCAGTGTGTTGGTTGTTGTCTCAGCAAACTTTCACTGTAACAGGAACAGACTGAGGAACAGCAAAGGCAAAGTGAGCTTTGGACTTAGATCTCAGTTACAGACTCTGCTTCACATTTACTAGCTACATTTTTGGATGGTCCACTTACCATTGCTAGTCCTCTGTTTCCATCTCAGTAATATGGAAATAAAACTAGAAGTTTACTCATAAGGGTACTGGCGAGATATCATAAGTTACCTAGCTGTGATTCCATTAGTCGGTAGGAACTCAAAAATTTTATCTATTTTGGTTAACAACATTCATATTTACTGATTCATTTTAGTAATCATATCTCATGTGTGTCTACTGATTGCTGATGAAGGAATACATTTGACTTTTTCACCTTACCTTGTACATTTTAAATGCATCACTGAAATTCTGCCAGAAGTTGAGGGAGAAAGCTTACCTCTTTAAGAATATGTAATTACAGTTGGCAGTCAACCAGCTTGAAGAAGCACCTCTGGATTAATTGCAGTGACCCATAATTAAATACACAGTACTTAGAGAAGAACCTGATGCCTCCAAAAGCATTGTTTCAAGGATTATGAATGTTTATCATTCTTGTTTGCTTCCTAAGTGGCAGCTGTCAACCTTAGTTTCTAAATTTTTAATTAAAAAAATGGGGGTGAGGGAATCTTAAGGTACTGAAATCAAGGGAAATTTCTAAATACCTGTCATTTCAAAATAATCATCTGTATATTCATATCCATGACATATGACCTAAGAAACACCTACAGAAAAATAAGCCTACACAATATTTTCCTTAGGGGAATGTGTTTCATTAAAAAACCTATTATATGGAAATTGTTTTCATAATTTAAAATTATTGCTGATTTCCTAAAAAAAAAATAGAACATAACATTTTACAACAGGATAGGAAATAGGAGCATAACAGAACTCTTCAGCAAAGAGAAACAAGTTTGATTAGCTCTTACCAGCTCTCCAGCCCCATGAATATACTACTAGAGATATTTATATAGGTATATGTGCTACTCTATTGTGCCCCATGTCATTGTTCCCGGACATGGGTATCTAACAGTAAACTCCCCTTCCACCCCATTTCATATCTAGTTTTCAGAAGTGCTGCAATATGTATCATACTGGAAGACAGTTTTCTTTAAATAGCACCACAATAATTTATAGCTAAAGAGAACTAAACACCTACTATACTCTATTACCTCTGGATATCTGCAAGAAAAAGAAAGTGTAAAAGGATTTTAAGTATGAGGACACAAAAGACAATGAGAAAAGGAAGTAATAGTAAGAACCTTTTAGAATTACTTCAGTAGATGCCTTCATCATTCTAAGCGAATGTTATCTCCAACCTAGAGCTTTATATCAATTCAAACTTTGAATTAAGGGGAGATAGGAAACATTTAAGTGTGAAAAATCTTTCATTTCTCTTCCACAAGCTTCCAGTTCTAATGGACCTTCTAAAAGAAGGGCTTAAATTAAGAAATTAACTAATTAAATTAAATTAAGGAAAAGAAATACAAGTATAGAAGACAAAGGACCCAATACAGGAGAGAGGTGGAAAGACATTCCATGATGAGTATACATGGAGGACCCCAGTTGCGAACAACGATGAACAATGATAAGAAATTAGACAATTTAGATCACAGGGACTCAGAAGGGCAGGCAAGACAGGCTATCTGAAGAGTTGGACTGTGGTGGGAAAATTTGCACATTTTGAGTACATGGAAGATAATTTATTGCTTTTGTGTATAAAACAAAGAACTTTTAAAAATTACTAATTTTTACAGGTATGTGTGCTTGCACTTGTGTATTAGTGTGAGTGCCCTTGGAGGTCAGAGGCATTGAATTCCATGGAGTTGGAGTTATGGAAAGTTGTTATCCACCTAACATTGGTGCTGGGCACCAAATTTTGGTCCCCTGAAAGAGCAGGATTAACTCTTAACCACTCTCCAGCTTCAGAACTTAGAGAGAGAGAGAACTACTCGACAATGTGGACAGACGATAGACATTAAGGGCATACATTCTCTTATATTAAAATGAGTGAAATCCGCCGGGCGTTGGTGGCACACGCCTTTAATCCCAGCACTCGGGAGGCAGAGCCAGGCGGATCTCTGTGAGTTCGAGGCCAGCCTGGGCTACCAAGTGAGCTCCAGGAAAGGCGCAAAGCTACACAGAGAAACCCTGTCTTGAAAAAACCAAAAAAAAAAAAAAAATGAGTGAAATCCTATCATCTGAAGCAACACGGATAAGTTTGACAAACATTAAGTTAGAGAAGTAAGTCAGGCAGCAAGACAAATACTGTGTTATCGATTGCCTGCAGACGCAAAAAAGAAAAAATTCTCATAAAAGCTGACAGCAGAGCAGTCAAGGAGACTGGGAAGCAGAGCAAGAAGGCTTCTAAGAGAGATGATTGGGAATCCAGAGCACAAGTAAGCAAATGTTCTATGCTACAATAGGGTAACAACGGCTGACAACAATTAATCACGTAATTTCAAAACAACTAGTATAGAGGATTTTTTTAATGCTTCCCACACAAAAAGATGATAAATGTCCAAGGAAATTAATATGTCAATTCCCCTGATGTGAGTATTATATTATAAAGAATTGTTAAAATACTGCCCTGTAACCCATAAATATATACAATTACCATGTACCACTTTTTTCTTTTCTTTTTTTTTTTTTTTTGAGACAGGGTTTCTCTGTGTAGCTTTGGTGCTTGTCCTGGATCTCACTTTGTAGACCAGGCTGGGCTTGAACTCACAAAGATCCACCTGCCTCTGCCTCCCGAGTGCTGGGGTTAAAGGCGTGTGCCGCCACCGCCGCCGCCGCGGCCGCCGCCACCACCACCCGACACCATGTACCACTTTTTAAAACATTTTTAAATATAGATTTTTGGCTCAGATACTTTGAGTTCAAACCCTATGTCTATAAAGACAGTAGTTATCTTATAGTGCACTTTGGAATATATAGATAATCTGGGGACATGCCTAAGAGCTTCAGACGTATCACCTACTGCAACCTCAAGGTTCAGCTACACGTACTGTGCATAGCCACAATGACATAACCCTAAATATTTAAAAAATTAAAAATACATGACACTGAGGCAGAAGGTTGGAAGGATAAGACAAATACATGCTTCCTTAAGTGGAAAGGCTGTGTGCAGAAGGGGAGATATTCTTAATATCTGTTTTGCGGTAACACTCAGAAGTGAAAACTTCAAATTAGTGATAGAATTAGACTATTTCAAAGTACAAGCAAGGGCTGGAACTGAAGCTCAGCGGTAGAGCACTTGTCTAACTTGATAGAGGCGCTGAGTTCAGTCTCAGCACTGGGAGTCAGGGCGTGAGGAGAGAGAAGCATGGATGATAATGTTAAAAGAATTGGCTGGAAGATTGTTTTTGGGACAAGAGAAATGGTTCAGCGGTCCGGAGTGCTTATGGCTCTGCCAGAGTTCTGTTCCCAGCACCCATATCAGGCAGTTCACAATTATCTGTAATTTCAGTTCCAGGGAATCTGATGTTCTCTTCTGAATTCCACAGGCACTTGCACACATCTGTATATATCCCACTGACACAAACATAATTAAAAATAAATATTTTTTAAGTATTTGTTTTTTGAACAGAGTCGATAGAAGGCAGGTGGTTACTCTTCACAGGCCTTAGGAAATGTATTAAGTCCTTGAATTTGGTGCATGACAGATTTAAAATCACCTGTATTTAATACCAGCTATAAAATCTTCTAGAAAGCAGATCTAGAAGGGAGTGGAGACAGGTCTGCTATCTGTGGAGAGCAGAGTGTGCTAAACACCTTACACTCCAGGAATAGCTAGCAATGAAGCCCTCAGTGGGTGTTCCTAGGGCAGGTCCTTTTAAAACCTCAACTGTCAGCCTCTTCTGTTTTTGGAAGGTCTTCCCAGAGCTCTCTGTGTTGCTATAACAGGTAAGTGAGAAGGGAGTCTGTCTGAGAACACTGTGGCATTCAGAGTTCCAGAGCAGGCTGACAGATGTTCCTCCAGAGGTCAATAAGATAAGGGCTACTCCAGCTGGCCCCTGAGCAGGGATTACACTTGATGGGAAGATAAGCAGATTATTCCAGAGACCGGCATGCTTCCAGCATCTTCACGAATTAGCACCTGCTGTAGGATAAACCATGGAGGTCATCCGTACTTAGCAGGCACCTAGATTTGATAATTCTCCTTATTTCAGTCATTTTGTTTCCTTAAATGTTATTTGGTATTGTTCTGTGATCTTTCAGAATTACCAGTATACAAAACCAGAATGCATTTGGAAATTAAACGTGCTATCTTTGTTTTTTGGATTTTTCTCCAAGTTCAAGGAACTAAAGGTAAGTTATTTAAACGTTTGTTTAGTTTTCAATTTTCTTTTCTAAATCCAGGCTTAGAAGTGTGTGCCTGTAATCCCAGGATTGGAAGACGGGAGCAGGAGAAGACTAGCCTGGGCAATTTAGTGAGACTCTATTTCAAAAGAAAAAGTAAAATGAATGACAAGTTGGGAGGCATTTATACAAGAAGTGCAAAGCCATATATAATCATAATACTGTTTAATTTCAGTATTAAAAATGCTTGATGATTATTTGACTGAATAAATGGTTATCAGAAATGGTCTAATAACTATTTCATGTTATTACAGTTATAAATGCAATTCGTGTTAATAAAATAGAAAAGATGAATGCATCTTATTTGTTGTTCTAAAACATTTAATGACAATTCTCATCATTAATATCAATTCTAGTAGGTCTATGAAACCAGTTCTTCAAATACAAATGCAGAAGGCAGAATCTAAAATTGAAATTAATATTCAAGAGGAGTATGATGAGATCAAATATATTTCTTGCCTATACACAATTAAACTAGAGTCACCTCCCCTGGAAAGTGGCAAGTGCCATTCATCTCCAGTGGGCAAAACCACCAGCTTAGGTGTTTGGTTGGTTTTGAAGGCATGTAAGTGAAAGTTCTAGGTGACGTCAGTTCTTTTGATGGTTCTTAACTGAGTTTGAAACTAAAGCAAGCTATAAAACAAGTTTATTTGGGAAGACAGTGCTTTTTTCAAAACCCATTGAAGAAAGTTTGACTTTGTCTTAATGTTACGCCCAATCACAAATACTCCATCTCTAAAAGTTATTAAAAATCAGTAATGTTAGTTTTTTTTCTTTAAGGATAAAATTAAAATATTTGGACAGTGTGGATTTTAACTGAAATCTGGTTTTAAGGTGTCTAGGGAATAAAGACATAAGTAGTTATATTTGTAAGACATAAAGTATCTGTGATCCTGTAAGTCATTGACAAACATACAACTTCTCAGTGGCTGGACATGGAGATAGAAAAAAAATCTGGGGAAAATTTGTATACAAATTTCTTTCATGTTTGACTACTTGAAAGCAATAGGAGCTAAAAAGGGAGTTTGTTTATCTTTTCTTGCAGTATCAACTATATATAATATTTACATTTATTTTAAGGGTTGTAATTAGAAGCAAGAGATACTATTCCAAGATAGTCTGAGCTTTATCTGGTGAAAACACACTGGTTTATCTGTTTGATAATCCTGACCAGGAACATCAGTTCTGAGTTTTGTTTATTTAATCAATTACATTTATTGATTAAACTTTTTTCTGATTTCATACATCATTCATGAGATATTATACACAATTACAAATCATTTAATTATATACAGCAAGTTAGCTGAAATAAGCACACCTCAAACCTCCAGTTTGTTCTAACCTTAGTTCTGGGAGGCAGTATGCTTTAACTACGTAGGAAATTTCTTAACACACTCTTTTTACTCCACAAGGACTTCATATATTTTTGATAAATGAGTTGTATCTTGACTGGAGTGTATGTCTTCAGCTAATCTGGTTTCCTTTTTGTGACTTATTTACCACCATGAGGATATTTACCTAATGATAACTTGGAGAAAAAAAGGAAGGGTTCTAATTTGATACAAGGACCTATTGGATGTTGCACTAAATTCAAGTTCCTTCTGTGAAGACAAGACAACAATTTTAAAACAAAAAGCTTTTTTCTATTTTTTTTTATTAAAATCTGGTTGGTTGGTTGGTTTTCAACAATCAGAGAGATTGTTTGGATCTGACCTATTTCCTCTGCATATATGTTATGGCTGCATAGCTTGGTGTTCCTATGGTACTACTAACAGTAGAAACGGGGGCTGTCTCTGACTCTTTTGCCTGCTTTTGGGATCCTTTTCCTCATGCTGGGTTGCCTCATCCAGCCTTAATATGAGGAAATGTTCCTAGTTTTATTGTAACTTGTTATGCCATGGTTGGTTGATATCCCTGGGAGGCCTACCCTTTCTCAAGAGAAAAGAGGGGGAATGGACCTGGAAGAAAGGGGATGTGGGGGAAGGGGGACTGGGAGGATAGGAGGGAGTGGAAACTGAGATCAGGATGTAATATATGAGAGAAAATATCTGTAATTAAAAAAGAAAATAGATTTTTTTTATACAGTTCTGATTATATTTTCTCCTCCCCTGACTCCTCCAAGATCCTCCCCACCTCCTCTCCCATTGGAATTCACACCTTTCTGTCTCTGGTTAGAAAATAAACAGGTGTCTAAAAAAAAGATAATAAAATAAAATTAGATTTAAAGCAAAAACACCAGAATAGGACAGAATAAGCAAACATACAAAAGAAAAAGAGCCAAAAAAAAAAAAAACCATGAGAAACAAATATAGACAAAGAAACACACACATTCACACACATAGGAATCCCATTAAAACACAAAACCATAAACCATAATATATGTGAAAAGGACCTGTAAAGTTAAAAAATAAACAAAATAAATAAATACTCTGACTAAATTTCATGAGACAAAGACCCTCTAAAGATACCATTGAGTTTGTTTTGTATTAGTCATTTACTGCTGGGCATGAAGATTGCCCTTAAGAATGATTTGTATCCCAGGGACAAGTCCCCATCCCTAACCCAGAAGCTATCATGGATTGATAACCACCTGCAAATGAAAAAATATTTTTAATTATCTCTTGTGTGTTCATCAAAACACAACCTCCATAGGCACCTTTATGTATTTTCTTGATCTTTTTCTTAGTGTGCTTATTTAATTTTTACATGTTTATTCTTACACTACAAGCAATTTTATATCAGGCTTTTGGCAGCTTTATTAAATCATATGAATTTCTATATTGCTATCTAGGGTTTTTACTAGCCTTGCTTAAATGTCTACATAATGTTTCAATAGATATGTCAAGGTTTGCTTTCTTAAAAACCCAACAAAGGAGAACTAAGTTTTTTTCAGTTATTTTATTACACACAGAATTGCAATAAATACCCTTGTACGTAAGTCACTCATTAAAGACTTAGCATAAATTCAGTAAACAATATTACTGGCTCAAAGAAATATGAACAGTTTATGGCTTTTTTGGGGGGATTTTCTCATATTTTATTTATTTATTTTTTTAAATTTTATTTTATTTTTTTATTTTACAATACTATTCAGTTCTACATAATAGCCACAGATTCCCTTGTTCTCTCCCTTCCTGCCCCCCTCCCCTTCCCTTCAGTCCACCCCCCATTCCCACCACCTCCAGATCAAGGCCACCCCCGAGGACTGAGATCGACCTGGTAGACTCAGTCCAGGCAGGTCCAGTCCTCTCTTCCCAGATTGAGCCAAGCGTCCCTGCATAAGCCCCAGGTTTCAAACAGCCAACTCATGCAATGAGCACAGGACCTGGTACCACTGCCTAGATGCCTCCCAAACAGATCAAGCCAATCGACTGTCTCACCTATTCAGAGGGCCTGATCCAGTTGGGGGCCCCTCAGCCTTTGGTTCATAGTTCATGTGTTTCCATTCATTTGGTTATTTGTCCCTGTGCTTTATCCAACCTTGGTTTCAACAATTCTCGCTCATATAAACCCTCCTCTTTCTCACTAATTAGACTCCCAGCGCTCCACCAGGGACCTAGCCGTGGATGTCTGCATCCAGATTCCTCAGTCCTTGAATGGGGTTTATGGCATTTGATTTCTATCAACAAAATGCTTTTCAAAGGGTTTTTTATGTCCTTCAGTGACTGTTTTCAATCTAATTCCACAGTGTGTTCACCGTGTACTCAAAGATGTGATATATACAAAATACACTCAAAAGTATGCCCATAGTTCAAAAGGATTCCTTATAAGCTTTTCAGATTTTGTATATGGTCTTGCCATAGAAATAAAAAAAAAAAAAAAGGTGGGGGGTGGACTTCAAAATATTCACTAGCTGAAATTGTTTCAGCACAAAGGACCATTCAAAGTTTCAAAGACTAGTTACTTCTTTAGCAGCAAGGGTCCCTGACAAGGGAGGGGGTGCAAATTCATCTGACGAATGCAAGGCACAATTGTGCACTCACCTTTTCATTTCACATAAATAATTTCAATTCATCGCCTGTGACATTCAGCGTGTGGGAGGAAGGGGAGAGAAAAGCTTCCCTTGGCAAGTCCTAGAATGGAAATGGTGTTTATCTTAGCGCATACCTTGCGCATTACATTTGATTACATTAAATGAAACCTTTAACTAAGTTATTATTAGTCCACCAAGGTAGGATAATTATTTTAGTAGCTGGAAATGTCAGGAAATTTGCATTTGAAGATACTCCACTTCTTGATAATCCTACACTACTGGGAACACTCTCATTTCATAAAATTATCCGGGAAGGCGTTTTGCCTCCTTGGAACTCCATTAGCAGAGAACATAGCATCATTTGTACTCCTGAGATGGCTGCCCCACGGCAGTCCCATTAACTTTAGCTACCTGGACAGTGGAACTCAAAAAAGTTTTAAGGCAGACTTGTTTTATGTCCCTGCCATCAAGGCTGTGTAAATTGAAGGTGTTAATGGTCAACTGAACCAACAATTATGACACGTCTAAAGTTAGTTACAAGATTATTTTTTTTACAAATAAAAAGCAGTTCCTGCTGTGTGACCCCTTACTTTTGTACCACTGATCACACTAGAGAACCACTGTATATGGAAGCTAGTTAGACAGAGCCAGCATCACCTGCTGTTTGGGGGCCATCATCTGTAAGCATCAGTTCTGTTTGCATACTAAGCATCCCTGGAAACTCAGATCCTATGAACCTTGCTGCCATGATCATTTTTGCAAGTTTTATGCGGCTGCCAAATGACTCATGTCAGAAACAAAGTGTTTGGGGGTTTTTTGTTTTTGTTTTGTTTTGTTTTTAGCATAGTTTCTAGGTTTCCATTATACTTCAGCACTTGTGTTTGCAATAAGCATGAGAAAAGGACTGACCTCACTATTGCACGATGAAGCCTCAGACTCCTGAGTGACAGGTCTCCACCCACACCACCTCTTCTTGCTTAAGAATAGGACAGACAGTTGTGCAGTTTTGGGAAGTGAACTGAGATTTCAAATCTTTAGAAGAATGAATACAAATCAGTTTTTGGTTTTCTGTTGGTGTTTTTGTTTGGTTGGTTTTGCTTTTTTGTTTTTTTTGGGGGGGCATTGTTGTTTGCTTGTTTGGGAGGGGTTTTATTTGTGTTTTTGTTTTTTGTATTTTTTTGTGTGTGAAAGGAAGAAAAGCTTCCAAAAACCATGTGAGATTTAACCTTCCAAAATGGACAGCCTCAGCAACCATGTAGCCTCAGCTCACAGGCTAAGATCGCTTCACCCAAGACTAGGATTCCAGCCTCACAAAACAAGGGTACCCAGTCAGGTGAGGCTATATGGATGAGGGAAGATGGCATGTTCTTTGAGATAGGCCTGAGGCAAGAGGTGCACAGTGAGCTGGCAGGCATGACTGGCATAGTCATGGTAATGAGAATTCACATATGGAACGCTGCTATAGACCCTGGAACGGCAGCATGCACTGCCATCATCCTTTATTGAGAATCCTTTTACCAAACTGTACTTTACTTCCAAGCATAGTGAATGGAGGCAAAAACATCAAAGAGCTAAGAACAGTAAGACTGCTTCTAAGCATGGCCTTGCATACACAGAGAAGTACCTCCCACTTATGGACAATCAGTTTTGAGAAAACAGTGTCTTTCTACGTTCACCATCTGAGTTCATTCCCACATGGTTTTCTTTGTTCACCCTCCTTCAATTTCTTCACCGCAGCCTCTATCTCTTTCCCTAATTGTCCCAGAAGAATTAAGCAAGCTAAGTGAAAAGAAATTTTGTGGAGAGAAGTCAGAACCTCAAAATTCATGAAAAGTTTCTACTTCAGAAGCGCTTTAATTCCGCACAGAAAATGACACGCGTTGGGTTACTGTGCCTGTCTTGAGGTTTGTCCTGCTGCATTTACAAGCAATTTGCATTCAATAAGGCAGAACTACAAAACAAACTGGCACTGTGATTAACTCATCGTTCTCTCAGATCAGTTCAGACCTGACCAAAACATTTTGCTGATAGTCACCAAGCTAATAAATGTTAGCAGTTACTTAGCTTTGTGCAATCATTGTCAAAGAGCTCACAGTGGTCTTAATTAGTCTTACTTCTTAGGAGTTCAATGGGTAACAGGCAATGTGCTCATTTGTGGTTGGGAACCTAAGACAGACTACTAAATAATATTCCTAAACTCATTTGATGTGGAAAAGATCTGAGCTGTGACCAGTTCTCTCTTGTGTCTATTTAATTCAATGATAGTATTGCCACAACTTGAAGAGTGGAACTACTGTGTTTTTTTTTTATTATTAATTCAAAAGCTGAATTTTCTCTGTTACAATGAACAGATGGTTCTGGGCCATTTCTATCAACTGTTTTTACAACTAATCTCAGAACTGATGGTCACATCCTTCAAGTCCATCCTGATCATAATAGCCTTCAGATCCACCCTAAACATGAAAGATCCTATTTTAGGACTCTTATTCTTTTCAAAGAATTGCATTGTTTTGAATTCCTCAAAGAACAATTCATAGTGCTATTTTAAATGCCTACAATTAACTTACTTAAATTGTGCCATGTATCTAAAGGTGATGACTTGCCTGGTGGGTATCAACAGCGTGGAAAGGTTCTTTAAAAACCAAAATAACACTATCCCTCCATGAGAACGCTAAAACTTCTCCTCCAAGTTTACAATGCAGTTTTAGTTCTGGAAACTGGAAATTCTGAAGTATTTCTTTTGAGTCATTTCTTTCTCTCTGCTGGAGTTCATCAGTTTGCTTCATGTGAACCCAACATGCTCTAGACATCTCTTGAATCTTTCTCAACAGTCTTGTTCATGAAAGAGAAACTTACTCTGACCTTTGAGCCCATTTGCTTCGTTATCTCACATGAGAAAACACATTCTCATTCTCAAGCTAGCCATTGTTAGTAGAGAGCCTCCACAATGCAGAGGACTTCCATGAAGTACATGCATGCACTACTGCCCTATCTGGACCTAATAAGCTACCCCATCTTCATACTGCCTCTGATTCCCTCTGATTCTCTGGTAACCCCTAGCCCAGCAGTTCTCAACCTGTAAGTCACAATACCTTTGGGATCAAATGATCCATTCACAGGGATCACCTAAAACCATCAGAAAGCACAGATATTTATTATTACAACTCATAACAGTAGCAAAATTACAGTTATGAAGTAGCAAGGAAAATACAAGGTGAGAAACTGTATTAAAGGCTCACAATGCTAGGAAGGTTGAGAAACAGTGCCCTAGCCCCATTACGTTCAATCCTCCCTCTTACCCTAAGCCTACAGCCTGCTGCCCCTCTTCCTTAAAAACTGAGCCCATAGATCAGTTAAGAGCAAAGTCCCTGAAGCAGAACTTAACTCCTCACAGAGCAACTCTCTTGCTCACTACATGACCCAAGCAAATTGCTCAATGTCACGTATTACTCACTTTTACAGTTTCCTTGCCTATAAAATAGGAACTATGATTGCAGGGTCTGCCTCAAAGTGCTAGAGCTTTTAGTGAGGTATCTCCTGTAACAACCCTCACTGAAGACTAATTCTCAAAACCACTTTGATGACTACCCCCTTTACATCATCACCCCTCCTACCTGTTGAGAAGACTCAAATCATTTGACCTGTCTCTTCCTACTTCAAAGTGCCTCTGAGTCTACCCACATGCCTCTCACTCTCTTTTGTTTCAGATAGAATTCAATTATTTCCAGTTTTTGCTAATGTTATTCTTGCCTACTCCCTGGGATTTTTTTTTTTTTTTTTTTTTTTTTGGTTTTTCGAGACAGAGTTTCTCTGTGTAGCTTTGCGCCTTTCCTGGAACTCACTTGGTAGCCCAGGCTGGCCTCGAACTCACAGAGATCTGCCTGCCTCTGCCTCCCGAGTGCTGGGATTAAAGGCGTGCGCCGCCGCCGCCGCCGCCGCCGCCGCCGCCGCCGCCGCCGCCACCACCACCCGGCCACTCCCTGGGATTTTTAACTCTGGTTCCCATAAGGCCTTACCCTGGCATTCTCCCTTTGCTGGTGTTCATCTAATGGTTTTCAGTAGTGGGGGAAAAAAATAACATCGATGCTGGACTCAAGCTTTGAAGGTTCTGATTTCATTAGTTCAAGGTAGGATCTAAAATGGAATAATTGTTCAAGCTATCTGAGCAGTTCACCTATACAACTAAGTTTAAGAAGCATGATTTATTGGGTTTTTTCTTTTCTTTCTTTCTTTCTTTTTTTTTTTTTTTTTTGAAGGATGAGATTTAGGTCATCACATTGTAGGCCTCTTCAGGTAATTATTTTCAACCTGTTGTTTTTCTTATCAGTTATGTACTGTAGCTTTACTATTCATGGCTCACACCTTCTCAAGCCTCAAATTTAAAAAAAAAAAAAAAAAAGAAAAGAAAAATAGAATTTCCAAAGCCTTCTCAGTGCATACAGAATAAATGCTATGAAACTGAAATGACCATGTCATAACAGGTATCCGCATTCCCTTGTTGTTGGTTTTTTCCCCAGTACTATCTCTTGTTGTCAAGAAATGGAAAATAAAAACACTCTATAGTTCTATAAGTAGATAAACAGATGAATAAATGTGGTATATTCAGAGGACAGGATACTCTTCATCTGTACAAGGAGGAAAACATGACATTTGCAACCATATGGATGAATCTGGAGAACATTGTGTTAAATGAAACAAGCCAAACACTGAAGTACATATGTTCAGTGGTCTGTGTGAAACCCAGACATAGACTGCAAAGTGGCAATCACCAGAGGCTGGGATATTTGGAGGGATCAGGGTATGGGGAGATCTTGTTCAAGGGCAGGACATAAATCTCCTGTTAGATATGTGGAATATATTTGGAAGACACAGTATGTGACTGAAAAGAAGATATCCTAGCTCTGAAAAATGCTAGAGATAGGTCTAAATGGTAACTATGTATTATATAAACATTACTTACCAATATTTAGTCATTCCACAACATATACCCCTCCCCACAATACCACTTCTTAACTGTCAGTTTTAAAAAAAAAAAAAACTAAATGTAATTTAAGAAATAAAGCCCCAAAATGTCATCTAAACACTTTATGTTGGGCCTCCCTCTTCCTTTCTAGCCTCACGTAGGCAGTTCAAGTTCCTGCTAGAGTCATTGTTTTATTTAGGTCTTCTTATCTAGAAACCACACACCAAGACTATATAAATCATTTTCATATTTACTTGTGTGTTATCCATAAATGTCTCTGTGATGGGTCAAAGCTCTTCCTTGCAAAGTGCATTTTCAGGGAACCAGAAACAAAAGAAAGCAGTAAATGAACAGCAAAGTAGAAAAAAGTGCCTTTCTTTCTCTCTCTCTCTCTCTCTCTCTCTCTCTCTCTCTCTCTCTCTCTCTTTCTTTCTTTCTTTTCTTTTCTTTTCTTTATTATTTATTCTTTTCTCATCCAGACCACAGTTTCCCCTCCCTCCACTCCCTCCCAATCCCTCCTCACCAACCTCTCCTTTCTCCCAAATCCACTCTACCTCCATTTCCCTTCAGAAAAGAGGAGGCCTCCCAGGGACATCAACCAAACATGGCATAACAAGTTACATTAAGACTAGGCACAAACCATCATATCAAGGCTGGATAAGATAATCCAGTAGGAGGAAAAGGGTCCCAAGCACAGGCAAAGAGTGAGAGACAACCCCCTACTCATGATGTTAAGAGTTCCACAAGAACACCAAGCTATACAACCAGAACATATATGCAGAAGACCTAGTTCAGACACATACAGGCTCCATGGTTGCCTCTTCAGTTTCTGTGAGCCCCTATGAGCCCTGCTTAGTTGATTCTGTGGTCCATATTTTTATAGTGTCCTCAACCCCTCTGTCTCCTACAATCCTTTCTCCCCTCTTCTCTGGGGTTTCCCTGGTTCCACCTAGTGTTTAGCTCTGGGTCTTTGCATCTATTCCCATTAATTGATGGATGATACCACTCCAATGTCATAGACACCGATCTATGAGTATAGCAAAATATCATTAGAAATCATATCACTGACTTTTTTGAGGGGGGGATGGTGTTCTATCCTGGGTCTCTGGAGTGTACTACCTCTGGTCCTGGCCATCAAGGTAGTATCAAGTATGGACTCCCTTTCATGGCATGAGCCTCAAGTTGGACCAGTCATTGGTTGGCTATGACCAAGGTGCCTTTCTAAAAGTTCAAATGATTGCTAATATCACACAACTATCCTCAGAGGCCACAGAGCTACAGAATAACAGGATCATCCATGAGGGTAGAGGCTGAGGTAAAGTCTAAGAAATCAAAGGTTTTCCAAAGAACACTAATAGTTTACCTTGCATTTCCAGTGTGCTTACCCATGAATAATGAAAGTCCTTGACACCAAAACAACAATCTAGGACAAGAAAAACCAGATCCCATAAGTGAGTTAAAAGGAACCATGGATTTGTACCTTCTACAGAGGGGTCAAAGCCTATGAAGAGCTAGTCCTAAAAGGCATGAGACTGAGATTGTACACAAGAGGAAACTGACCTTCATCTCACATAAAAGTCAACTCAAGGGCACTAAAAACTTAAAAGAACTGAAGAATAAAATTATTGGAAGAAAGCATAGGAGGAGACTCCTTGACCTTTACAAGGCAAGGATTCTGATTTGGAAGAGGGTATATCTCAACATGAGCTCAGAAAACAAACTTGATTACATCAACTTGAAAAGCAAAAGAAACAGGGATTTAGACTATTAACTGAAAGAAAATATTAACAAACCACACACATGGAAATGGGTAACTACCTAAAATGTTAAGGAAGTTATACAACTCATTAGCAAAAAAATTAAAAACAACACAGCCTAAATTTAAAATAGAAAAATGCCTGAATGGAAATATTTCCAAAGTCATTAAAATGACCATCATTGCGGCGGGCAGTGGTGGTGGTGGTGGTGGTGGTGGTGCACGCCTTTAATCCTAGTTCTAAATAAAGTTTTATACAACACAAAATTATTAACTACTTTATCTTATTGTATGGGGTTTTATCTCTTTCAGATGTTGGGCCCTTTATCATGATGTTCATTTTTTTGGTTTTTTGAGACAGGGTTTCTCTGTGTAGCTTTGGAGCCCAGGCTGGCCTCGAACTCACAGAGATCTGACTGCCTCTGCCTCTTGAGTGCTAGGATTAAAGGTGTGAGCCACCACAGCCCAGCTCGATTTCACATATTCTTAGCACAAGCAAAAAATTGAAAAATAACTGTTAAAAAATGGATATTTTCTTTTTCTTGACTGTAACAAGCATTGCACTATATATATTTACATTTTGTCTCTTGGCCATTTATAGTGGAAAAGAAATAATAAACAACAAACAGTATATATGGATAAATCTAAATAATATTAATATATAAAACAATAAATAATGCACAACAAAAGTGTTCTTAGAAGGGTACCAGACATAATTTTGTTTGATATGAATAAACTACATGTTCCTTCTCCTGTTGATGAGCTTCATGTTAGACACAACACTGGCACAAACACATTGGTCTGTGTTGCCTTACACAGGCAGGAGTCTCTTTCCAGTGTGTTCCTGGGAGAAGAGCTATGGGAACATAGATATACATAATTTCAATTGTATGATGAAAGCCAAAATGTTTTCCTAAATCTGTACCATTTATAAACCCAGATGCAGTGGCTAGAAATTTTTTGTCCCAAATCCCTGTCTACATTTGGTACTGCCTGATTTATTTTAAATTTTAACAAATAAAATGTCTTATTTTATTAAAACTACTGTGATGGGATGAAGCAGTGTAAATGCTGCTTCTCTGGGTCTTTAGTTTTTGTTTTTCTGGTTGCTGATGAGATTCATCACGTTTTCATGGACTGGCTCTGTTATATGTCCTCACTGAGAAAGTATCTGCCCATTTTTAACTAGGATGCTTGGGTTGTTTGTCTTTTCAAACAAGATTTATTTGTTTTTATTTTATGTGTATGACTATTTTGTCTGCATGTGTGTAAGTGGACTACATGGATCCCCTCTAGAATTGCAGGCCATTGTGAGCCAACATATGAGTGCCAGAAACTTGAATCCAGGTCCCCTGGAAGAGCAGCCATTGTTCTTAAGCATTGAGCCATCTCTCCAGCCCACTTGTCTTTTCTTATTGAAGAACTCTTTTTTATTTTCCTTCCTAGCTACTTATCTTTCAAATACTATCTCAGTTTGTAGCATTTCTTCCCCCTCTCTTAATGATATTCTCTCGTAAACAAACACATAAGAATTCATAAGCCTTTAAATTTGATGTTTGAGGGTGTTGCTCTGGTATTGTTTGGGTTATAAAGTCCCTATTTCAAAGTCACACAATTACCCTCCAATATTATCTTATAAAAGTTGTATAGGGATTGGAGAGATGGCTCAGTGGTTAAGAGCACTGGCTGCTCTTCCAGAGCACCCAAGTTTAATTTCCAGCAACCACATGGTGGTTCACACCATCTGTAAATCCAGTCCCAAGGAATCTGATACCTTCTTCTCATCTCCACAGGTACCAGGCATATAATTATGCACAGACATACATGCAGGCAAAACATCTATATAGTTTGTCTTCCACATTTAAGAGATAGTTTTTAATATTCTCTCAATCTCTCTCTCTCTCTCTCTCTCTCTCTCTCTCTCTCTCTCTCTCTCTCTCTCTCTCTCTCTCTGTGTGTGTGTGTGTGTGTGTGTGTGTGTGTGTGTGTGTGTGTGTGTGTGTGTGTGTGTACATGCACAAGACTGATGCAAAGTCCAAAATAATTTTTGGTCTTCATAGTCATGTGTTTTAGCCTCATACACTGGGAAGTTTCTCCTCTCCTCTCTGCTCTCTATTTCATCTGTCACTATGTGTCTGCCTAAGCCATCTAATGCAGATTATTACCCTGGTCCAAAACCACATTGCTGTAGCTAGCACAGACTTCTGCAGAGCACATTTCCCACTTTGCTTTCTTTCTATGAACGTGTTTAAGTGATTCTTGACTGCAGCTCTTAAATAGACATTCCTGCATTAGCTTTAGACATTGCTTTCACTTCAAACTGCAGGTTTTGTGATGTGGTGTTCTCATCATCTAATAAAAGCATTTTCTAGAGATGGGGGAACGGTTTGGTGGCGGGAGCCTATATTGCTCTTACAGAGGACCTGGGTTTGGTTTCTGGCACTCATATCAGGTGGCTCACAACCACCTGTAACTCCAACTCCAGGGGAGTCAATGCCCTTTCTGGCCTCCTTGGGCTCCTGTACATATGTTATGCACACAAATATATCTCCAAAAAAAGTTCTTAGTATGATTAAAAATATTTTCTTGAACAATAACAGCAAGAGTTTCTAAATGTGAAAGAGTATTGCTAGCTCTACCTTAGGACTGTTTTTGTTTAATTGAAAGGATAGATTTATTGCCATTTCTCATTTATTTAAAGTAGTCTGTTCATTCCATGGAGTTATGACTATTACTTCATCTGCAAATGAGTCCCTCGGGAATTAAGTATAAAATATGCCTTCCATCATAATTGAATAATCTGCAGTGGAGTATGACTGAATAAATAGTTGATAATAATCCACAAGATTTGGGGATTTTTTTAAACACCCTTTTTACACACTACAAAGAAATAATGATTGAGCTTTTTAAATTCCTTGCAAGCTACTGAAAATGACAATTCCCAGAGGACCTCCTGTCACACCACTGGATGCTGCCTCTCTCTGGGTGATAGATTCTAAAGGAAGACTGAAGATTTCAACCTCTCCGTGTACTGGTCTGAGAACAAAGAGCACATCATCCAATCCACAGTAGTCACTTCACATGACACCTTCGTACAGACATTGAAGCCTGGTGAAAGCTTTGATGACAGAAGTAGCTTTTTCAGAACACTCTGATGGTCTGTTCATTTCGCTTATTCTTCCCAATTCTGTCTGACTATCAAAATTTCTGATGGCTTCTCCCACTTAGCACCTCCATTTTTGTAGAGCAAGAATGAACCTGCCTCGAATTGCCTTCAATTCTTCTTGTTTTAAATCCTTTAAATAAGTCCGGTCTGGTCACAGTAGTGCAGCAAGAAGCAGCCAATGACATCATGTCAGAACCCTGTATTCTGCCTTTCATTTTTTTTAATTTTTAAAAAATTTCATACAATATATTTTGATCACTTTTTTTTCCTTTATCCAATGTCTCCCAAGTGTTCCTTCTTCTGAAGCTGAACCATCATAGTTTCAGAAAGCTTGATGACATACATTTCTCCAAAATAGAGGCTCATGAATTTGGTAACTTCTCCATCAGTACCTAAATCAAGAAGTCTAGGTGTTTTTCAGACAGAATTAATTTGAATTAGTTCCTCAAGTTAATCAGGTGACACTCAAACACTTAGCCACTTCCTAGAAACTCACTAATAGATCCCTTGATATAAGTAAGCTGAAGAGGTGATACAAAAGAATGATATATATAGGTACAGTTGGATAATTAGCTGTCATTCTTAATGGAAGTAATTATGAACAAAGACACTCTGGAGTGATTTTACAGTTTCTCTCTGTTGCATCCATTGCTGGCTCTTCTTCCTGCTTCCTGAAGTCACTTTTGGCCCCGGCTGCTAGTCATTGATATTATTGTAAGTGCACCGAGGGAACCAGTATTGTTTGTGTGAGAAGACACATGGATGTTTGTTAAGAATACCAAAAGTCCAGGTGCTACGCGAAGCGCGGGATTCCTACCGTCAGCTCCTGATCATGTGTGAAACATTGACTCAGCTAGCTGACAATTTTCCGTGTTCCTAGGCTTCCTTGACCTCGATGCTTACTTCATCTCAGATTCAGCACTAAGTCAGCTGCTTTCACCACTTTTCAAAGTAAAGCATTTGCAATTAACTGTAGTTCATAGTGAGCTCCCAGTCTTTAGCCTTCCACACTGGCTCATAGGTGAGGGGAGAGGATAGTTTTCAAGCTTGCTTATGTATTCATATGGAAAAAATCTTACAGCATTTGTTACAATACTTGAGTAAATGTAACATTCACTCCATGTAGAAACAACACAATGACACGGTGGGGTTGGTTTCCTTTTCCACTTTTAGTGCAATATTGCCTTCTTTTAAGACACGTGTGCCCTTACTTGAGAGGCAGAGGCATTCCCAGTTCCTAGAGGTGTGCTTCAGTGCCTTGGCTGGAAGGTAGGTGTGTGTGTGTGTGTGTGTGTGTGTGTGTGTGTGTGTGTGTGTGTGTGTGTGTGTGTGGTGTGAAGACCAAAGGTTACATTATCCAAGGCCTCAGAGGAAACCAGCTACGTACCTCACCCTCTCACTACCCTCATGAGGAGTGCCTCAGAGTGGTTATATCCATTCTCAGGGCTTAGAGGTATCAGTCAACTTTAAGAACATCCCTCCCCTTCCCAACACACCCAGCCTTCTCCCCCTACTAATGGGGCAGAGAGTTCTCACACATTTCATTTCTGATACGGTTGTGACACAGACCTTTGAAACATCTGCTACTTTGTTCCCAGGAATGAATCAGACAAACCACTGGTGAGTCAACCTAGACAAAGTCTCACCCCTTCTACACACACACACACACACACACACACACACACACACACACACACACACACACACACACACAAAAAAAAAAAAAAAAAAAAAAAAAAAAAAAAAAAACTGCCTTTCTTCTTTTTACCACTCACTTGCTCTGACTTCAGTTTTGATTCTACCCACTTATCAACATGGTATGATCTCAGGACTTTGAGCTTTCCACCTCAGAATTCCCAGCATCACCTATTGACTGCTTCTCCCTCCCTGCTAAAGTGCAGTGGTGTAAAAATGGAGGCTTGAAACACACACATATACAGGTAGAAAGTCATTGTCTTCTAGTGTCCTGACCCCTTTCCTTCTGACACAGCAAATTAATAGATAAACTTCTTTTTATAACAAAGAGAAAGATAATGCAATTCCTCTAATTCTTTGGAAGAGAGTCCATAGGAAGGGCTATTGCTGGACAAATGCCAGTTTTAATAGTGAGAAAGGTTGCCATGACATTTTCACAAGTTTCAGAGAGGGAGCTAAGGTAGCATCTATGCCATGCATCATTGATAATCTTCCGGCATGCTGACGACTGTAAATGCTTAGTTACTTCATAATTCATTAAAGGAAATAACTGGATGCTTCCTTAACTTCTATCATCCTTTCACTCTGTTATTTATTCCAATGTACTTTGACACCCAGGCCACAGAGTAGGACTGGCATCGTATAGGGCTAGTGGAAACTGAATGGGGGAGAACAGAGGACATAGCACGTTGTAGAGGCCTGCATTCTCTACATGGCCATCCAGAAAACAGTGGTGAACATTGAGACATCTGTCTAATTTGATGATACATATTCAGGTATATCAAACATGACATGTATTTTACTGCCCTCGCTCTTTGGAAATTCAATTATGCAACTGAGAATCTACTAATTTAGAAGGATGACCTGGATAAAATGGATTACAAAAAACAAGTCTGGTATTTTTGTAAAGACTGAAGCCCCTCACTCTTTTCAGTGACTTTCTTTCTAAAAACTTCCCATTAGTGGTTTAGGCCTGAAATGTCATCAACTTTGTCTCTGCGGAGCTCTGTTCTTCAAATGCAGACTGTGTGCTGTATAAATTCCAGTAAATTGTATCTCAGCTCCCATTAGTTTATTCATTAAGACACTGGTGCTTTTCCCCAAGGAAAGCATAATGGCTTTGCTAAGTGCAAACGGCTGCTGTTTGCATTGCAAGGCAGCTACAAAAGCCCCACTCTCCTGCTCCTATTGTCTGCTGCTGCCACTGTACGTGTAAAGCAAGCCTACAGCAGGAGCCTGGAGAAGTGGACAGCTAAAAGCATTTCTCTAGAAAAAAGAGTTTGATAAGGAGTAGCCCCGGAGCCTTCATATTAGCTAGTAGACATCCTTGTGTGATTCAATTGGATAGAGTGGCTATAGGAAAAACAATACTTCTCACAATCCCTATGCACTACTGAATACTTTTGAACATATAATCAAGGAAGAAACTATTCTGTGGGCAAAGCAGAACATGGTATGAAAATTTACCGGCAGTAACTGAAAACCAACCTTCCATAGGAAGGACGGAAATAAGCAGGGAAATGACATAGGCTATCATGGGCTCCAGGTGTTGCTGAATATGTGTTTCACTATGCAAAGATGTGCTGCATTTGAAAAACTATATAAAGATGCATTGTACTTGTTTAACTATGTAAAGATGTGTTGCTGTTTTACCTTACCTGCCTAAGACACATGGTTGATCTAATAAAAAGCTGAACAGCCATTGGCGGGGGAGGAGGTATAAATGGGACTTGTGGACAGGAGAGTAAGTAGGAGGAGGAATTTAGGCTTAGAAAAGAAAGAAAAGGAGACGACAGGGAGATGACAGGGGTCAGCCAGTCAGACACAGAAGAAGCAGGAAAATACAGAATGGAAGAAATGTAAAAAGACCCCAGGCAAAACGTAGATGAATGGAAACAGGTTAGATTAAGTTAAAAGAGCTAGTAGGATAAGCCTAAACTAAAGCCAAGCATTCATAACTAATAATAAGTCTCCATGTCTTTATTTGCAAACTGGTTAGCTGCCCAAAGAAAATTCCAACTACATCCTGGGATACTGGTCAACCTTGTGACCACATGGCATTCACCTAAATTCTTAAAAAAGATGCCCTTGGTTTCAGGATTTCCTTTACATTAGAAGGAGACATATTTGTATAACTCAAACCTAATTATAAAAAGAAAACAAAAGGTCAAAAGCCCATACAAGAAAGTAATGTTTAAAGTCACAGTTTAGATTTATTGTTTCTTTATCTTTCTATATATTTATAAGAATAAAGTAATGTTTAAAGTCACTATTTAGATTTATTGATTGTTTCTTTAATTTACCTTTCTATATATTTATAATCTTCCAAGTATGCCATAGCCACATTGATTTGGAGAATCTGGTCAATGGCAGGACAGAGTAGCTGAAGAGAAGAAAAGCTCTCCAAAACTGGAGCTTGCATGTTGACAATTTTCCTTAGTCTACTAGGAATTTCAATGCCCAGAGACATGTCCTTCTCCTTCCTTCCTGCCCATACATTTTCCATCAGTCATTTTATGAGACTCTCCCAACTCAAACAAAACCCATCCTTCCATGCTAAATCTTAGCTCTTCCCTCAGTAAAGATCAATATTCAACCCTTGGAAATGATCACAGGGGTTTTGTTTTACGATGTTTTATCTCTGTAGGCTCTAGTCCTCCCTTATCCATGGCTTTGCTTTCTAAGATTTCAGTTTCCAAGCAACCTGTCCACTGTGCCCAAACTAGCAAATGTATGACTCCAGAAACAATTTTAAAGTTTGGATCTGTGCATATGATGGAACCTACCTCCATCCTGCTCTGTTCGGCTGAGGATGTCAAGCATCTGTTTATCCAGAGTATCCACCCTGTATATATTTACACTACCTACCCTTCAGTCAGCAACTCTCTTAGTTATCAATTGCTGTATTCCAGGGCTCAAGCTCAAGTAGCACTTATTTTACTTAATAATGCCCCAAAGTACAAGGGCCATGCTACTGGTAACTCAGACATGACAAAGAAAGTCCAGAAAGGGCCCTCATTAAGCTACAAACAAAAATATCTGGACCTAAAGAAAGAAGAAAAAAAAAGGAATTATGTGACAAGATTGCGAAGACCTACATACAGTAAGAATAGATCTATGAAAGAAAGATAAATTCTTCCTAGTTTTGCTATTATACCTCAACACAAAACTTAGAGTCACTGTATGTAAGTGATTTTGTGGATTTAAATGTAGAAAATGCAGTGTGTTTAGGGTGTGATTCTATCAAAGTTTTCAAGCATCTGTTGATGGTCTTTGAGTCTGTCTCCACTGCCCACATATGTAAAGAATCACTGTATCATGGAGATAGCAGCACTTCTGTGAGAAGTCGCATTAGCAGACAGAGTACAAACAGTACAATACACTCATGAGGTCATTACAGTATTGAAACAAAAAAAAAAACAGAATAAAAGAAAGGATGGAGAGAAAGAGGTACATGTCTCACTTGTGCCAGGCATTGGTGGTGTACAACTTTAATCCCAACACAGGGGTATGGGGGCGCAGAGGCAGGTGGATCTCTATAAATTCAATGTCAGCCTGGTCTACTGAGAAAATTCCAGAACAGCCAAGTCTACACAGAAAGGCCCTGTCTCAAAAACACCAAAAGAACATTCAAGACAAGAAGCCTCACACATGTAAGACCTGCTCTGTTGTGGAAAGTAGGTAAGAGCAGATTATCTTTTATCTTATTACTGGAAAGTATACATAGAAACAGTGTTAGTTTATATATCAGTTAGAAGTATGCATCAAAAAAGGAGTCAGCAGTTGGAGACAACAAACACAGTATCCAGAAAGTGCATTAATACCAGGAAGAATCATTGCATGTTCATGCACATAGAGGAATGGGCTAAAGCAGATTCAGGGATGGAAGATTACAATGCTCTCCTCTCTTTCTGCTCATTCTCAGTAAAATACAATGAAAGTCAACAACTGAGAAGAAGCATCCGCAAGAAGGTTCATGCATCTGAGGGGCTAAGTAGAGTGCAGGCCTGGAATGGTGACATATATCTGTGATCTCAGTGCTCCAGAGGCTGAGGCAGGATGATCACAAATTCTAGGATATCCTGAGCTACAGAGTATGATCCTGTCTGGGAGTGGGGGAGGAGAGACACTGCATGGAGCAGGGCAAGCAGAAAAGCTGGTGTAGTTTTGTTTAGTATTACAAATACTATAGCAAGTGCCAACTTTCCCCCAGACACGTTCGGGACCACTTGCCACCCCAGAGGCAACACTAATACTTTTCATCATTGATACCCACATTTTTAATCAGCTCCATTAATTATTTATTTGTCAATGCTTGAAATTGCTTGCAAATTCTGCTTTTACTAAAACATATTTTATACATAAAACATCTCCTTTCTGTTCCTTTGGTTTTAATTTCAAAAGAAATATTTTTCTTTTTCTTTTTAGTGACTGTATTATGCTTACTAATACAGCTGTGTGCTGGGCTTCTGATATTAGACACTGAAGAGAGAACATAAATCCTTCCTATTTATTGCCTTACATGATTGTTCCCCCAAACTAAGCAGAAAGGTTGCTCTTTGGGGCTTATTCTATAGTTTTTAAAAATGTGGCTGTTGTATTATTCCCAAATGTGTAATATACTAAATGTAGGGTCTTCTATTCATGGGTCTTGGACAAGAGGTCTGGGTGGGGCTGTTCACTTGCTCACTTTTTCTTAGGATCGCATTACCCTTTACTTCTCTTTGTAACTTCAAACACCATTTGAAGATAGCTGCAGATGGCAGTTACGTCGTCGCTGTGCAGGCTAGACTCTCATTTTATGATCATCTTAGAGAAATATTTTCTGCCTCAAAATAGTATCCATGGGACTTCAGACTCACTGGTTAGAAGTGCTTGCTATTCTTACAGCAGATCCAGGTTCAGTTCCCAGGATCCACATGATGACTCACAAGTGTCCTTAACTCCAGGCAAGCTGATACCCTCCTCTGTGGGCACCAGGCACACACAGAGTGCACAGATAAACATACAGGCTAAACACTTATACACACGAAATTAAAATAGTAAATAAATGCCTTTAAACTACAATAATAATAATTTCCAATCTTCTGGGGTTAGGGATGTAGCATGAATAAGGCCCTGGATTTGATTCATAGCACTTTATAGAAACTGTGTGTGGTGGCACATGCCTGTCATTCCACTCAGGAGACTCAGGCAAGAAGATCAGAATTTCAAGGCCCTCCTACATACTAAGGGAGTTCGAGACCAGCCTGGACTAGAAACCTTGTATCAAAATATATTTTTCCAGTCATTTATTAAATATGCTACCTTTTTTAATCCTCAGGTATAACTGATTCTCATTAAACTTTTACCTATTTTACTAAACACAAATTTTTTTTAAAAAAACAAAGTTAACAAAGTGCACTGAAATAATCTCCACAAACTCAGTATCCACATTATCACTTATGAGATGATGGAAAGCATCATCCTACTTGACTTAGCTGCCTCACCAGAGAACAACTTCATCAGCCCTTGTTGGTACCACTTTGGTTTTTTTGTTTTGTTTTTGTTTTTACTTCACTGAAATATGTAGCATTCATATTTTATGTTTTAATTCCTTTTATCCTTTCTTTTGCTGTTTACTTTAAACAATTTGAAATACATAGAAAGTGAACAAACAGGTTGTGTCAGTGTGGCCTGCCCAATAATATCCTTAGACTGGAGTCCAAACTCCTTAGTGTCAGAGATTTTGCATAGCACTGATTGGAGAAAAAACATAGCTGGAGGATTACAACTTAAATATTAGCTATAATATTAACATAGAGAAGAGCTCTGTGGCTGGTTTTAAGCAAAAAGAAAAAAAAGAAAAAAGGGAAGGAAGGAAGGAAGGAGAGAGAGAGAGAGAGAGAGAAAGAAAGAAAGAAAGAAAGAAAGAAAGAAAGAAAGAAAGAAAGAAAGAAAGAAAGAAAGAAAGAAAGAAAGAAAGAAAGAAAGAATCAATTGGGTGTCCAATGATCATGGGATATAAGAAACCAGAGAAAGGTGGAGAATGCTTATCTTTGCCCCAGTATTGATTGATCACCTTCCACTTTGCCATGCCACCAGGTTGATTCAGGCTGACTCCCCCATGCAGGCTCAGAAATACTGGGCTGGTCCAGGTAATCCCAGCCCCACCCCCTCCCCATGATTACTCAGCAACAGACAATAGCTTGTCCCTTGGCAATGAGTCTCGATGCAGGAGCACTGCCTAATTCAGACTGCCCTAAGAGAAAAGCTAATGTTCAGCAGGAACAAGGAGAGTGTCCCTCCGTTGCTGCTGGCAACCATCAGAGGAACTGATGGGACCCTACCTGTGGGAAAGTTCACAAGGTGAGCACAGAGCTCAGAAAACAGAAAATGGGGCAGCTGGCGCTCCATTTTCACTGAGTATACTGTTAACCTCCTGGTTAGGCAAGCCAGTTTGATAGGATTACCCTCACCCCAGATGGGAGAACTCTTGTAGATCCTCAAAGAGTAGAAGTTGGAATTGCCTGGAGATTTTCGGGCATTGTAGATACCTGTGTGCTTCCTAGGGATTATGTACTGATTCTTGTGTGTGGTTCCACAAGCCAATCAATCCTTACCCTCCTTCTTTCCTGAAGAGCCTTTGTTAGCCACCACCGACCAAGACCTCAAAAGCTCTGTGAGACTCCTCAAAGCAACATAGAATACACCTGGACTCTTTCCACCCCGGTCATGAAGGAAGGACTCTTACTCACTGATCTGCTCGGACTTCAGCTAGATGGTTTTCTCTGTAACCCATCAGCTTAGGAGTCTTCCCTCTTTAGTACAAATGTGTCTCTGTAAATACAGTGAATACTGAGCCACGAGATACAACTATATAAAAAAAAGTAAAACATATTTCACAAATTGTACATTTTAATAAATGTTGCAAAATACACACTCTTGGCTTCCTCCCAAAATATTCACATATAACTCTGTCAATCCCTTTTCTTTGCCCCTAGTCCAGGTATCCAGTATTCTTGGCCACAGTTTAAACTAAGGGAGTTCCTTAGGACTAGAACTGTACAGTGTGTTCTTCTGCTGTGCCTGAATTATTTTCACTTTTTTACGTTTTTCAGTAGTTCCTTCATCATAATGCTGACTTGCTTTCCATTGTATGAGTGCATCCAAATTTGCTTCCTCCATCAGTTGAGGAACACATGACATGAGCCCAATATTACTGATATTGAAAAAAATTTCTGTGGGCATTCGAGTGGAAATCTTGATGTGAATGTGAACACTTTCCATAAAGGAGCAGCAGCACACTTCCTTAATTGGTAGAGTGAACGGGAAGAAGTGAAGTAAGTGATGGGGGACAGAAGGTACTGCTTCCCGTATGTGTCCTAGAACCCTCCTGAACCATCAACTAAGAAGAAGTATATGAACCACCTAAATAGAAAAGGCTTTGTGAAGTAACACACGATAAAAGACAAGTCCAAATTTAAAATAAAATTAAAAAAGAAAAATACTCAGTGCCTGAAAGCTGTGGTGAGGGGTCCAGATGTGCAGCAGCTGTCGCCACAATGCATTTCCTCTGCAAGTGTGTTCTCTACCCTTGCCTGTCCTTCGCTCACCCCCGCCACTGCCACTCATAAAATGCCAGGCTTCCTGAGTGAACACCATCAAAGACCACCCAAGACACTCCCAGCCAGATTGCTACCTTCTGAACCCTGACCTCCAGAAATCCTAGGGCTGCCAATTAAAGGCAGGAAGGCTTTGCTGTTGTGGTTTTTCTCTGAGGTTTTTAGAAGCACTCTGCTTCCTCCTCATCAGGACTACACCTCTGGGTACCACAGTGCTTTACCATTCCCCACCTTGATAATAGTGTCTCTTGAGAGGTTTGAGTGCTGAGTCGGGAGTGAGTTTCAGAGCAGTGTGTAGGAAGTGGTTTTGATATTTGGCAGTTCCTAAAGGCTAGGTGATTTGAGATGTTGCTATTAATATATATATTTGACCAGCTCATTATACTATTCTCTTATTTCTGAAACTGCCTTGTCATTGAGATATTGAAGTCGTCAGCTGTACCAAAGTAGAAATGCCATAAACCAGAGGGCTTTTGTTTATTTCATTCATCTATCCACATATGAAGCATGTACACATGAGTGTATATATTCACCATGAAATCCATTTTTCTCTTACAGATACCTCCATTAAACTATACAGCTCTGAAACTAAAAATGTAAACAAAGCCCCAGGAATCGAAACAATTGAAAGTATAACAAAAATGCACAAAGTGTCAACTATGAGACGAATATTTGATTTGGCAAAGCTTCGAACCAAAAGATCAACAATTTTCCCAGCTGTTAACATCTGCCCACAGGAGTCTTTGAGACAGATTTTAGCAAGTCTTCAAGCTTACTATAGGCTGAGAGGTAAGAACAGCCGTGGGAGCCATCAGCCCTTGGTCCCCTCTCTCCTGCTAACCCACATATTATCATCAGCCCTAAACAGTTCAAGGTCTCTCATTCCTCCATAAGAACTGTAAACATCAGCTGATAGAATAATGGACCATAAACTTACAAACTGGTGGTGTTTCTGAGAGCTTATGATTTAAAATAAGTTGTTATGCTACATAGAACCATTGGGGCCCAGGACAAATCATAAAAAAAATAAAAAAAAAAAAAGCCTTGCTATACAGGATTTAATTGTTTTGTTTTTTCAAAGTCCACTCTTGAATTTTAATGTTCTTATTAAGCAAAAAAACCTAGGATAGTTGCAATGTCAGTAAGCTGAGCAAGCTGATTATGACTTAGGATTGTTTTTTCTCAAAAGAACATTACAGCCCATAACCTTTCTTTTTCAATAATAAGTGTATGTATTGCTGATCCAAAAAAAATTTTTAAAAAAACCCTTGGAAAGTTTAGAAACTTGGAGGTGGGTTGAAGTACAGAGGAGACACAAATTATGAATGACTTCCACGGGATGCAGGGTGCTACTGTACCTTCAGGCTGAAGCACAGTGCGATTTTTACCAAGACAACATAGCAGGGTACCTACAATTCCTGAAAATCACTAAGGCGTTAAATCAACCACAGCTGCCAGCAGCAGTCCTGCTCGTTTCAATTATTTAATATGGATTAAGAATTCACATGGTGTGGTGTGGTGGTTTGAAAGAAAATGGCCCCCAAAGGGAGTGGCACTATTAGAAGGTGTGGCCTTGTTAGAGGAAGTGTGTCACTGTGGAGGCGGGCGTTGAGGTCTCATATATGCTCAAGATACTGCCCAGTGTCTCAGACCACTTCCTGTTGCCTTCTGATCAAGATGTAGCCAGCACCATGTCTGCCTGCACACTGTCATGTCCCACCATGATGATAATGAACTGAACCTCTGAAAATGTAAGCTAACCCAATTAAATGTTCCTTTATAAGAGTTGCCATGGTCTCGGTGCCTCTTCACAGCAATAGGAACCCTAACTAAGACACATGACTTCTCCTTTAAAATAAATAGATATAGATATAGATATATAGATATATATTTGTAGTTGGTATTCTGTCCTCTAAGTATCCACAAAGGATGCCAAGTATCTTGTCTCTCTGGGCTAAGCTTTCCTTGCACGTCGAAGTTGAGCGGACTGGTGTTCTCCCACCTTTACAACACCAGGCGTTGTTAGTTTCCATGCCAAAATGTGTATCTTCCTGCTCTGTTGAAAGCTGGGTACAGGAGCAACTGGTTCAGTTCTAGGCTGTGATGAAGTGGGCCTCCTGACAGTCCAGAACACATTTGTGGTCCTAACATCCAAAGAACCTCGTCAATGTCTACACCCACCTGTAGGGGGCGCTGGGACTCAATTCATTTTAGGAGTTCTTATTCCGTGTTAACTAAGAGCCTCAAAAACATTAAGCCCCCTGTTCCTACATGTCTAATTGTATGTGAAGGTAAAGGGGTAACTGCTTTCTGACTTAGCCATAGGAAAATGGAAGTTATTGTATCATACTCAAAAGGAAAACCCTGATTATAGACACTGTGAGATCCTAGCACATTCTCTTCACAGAAATTTCTCAGTAAAATGCCTGCTGAGGGGTATGGGAAGCAGGCATCCCATTCATCAGCAATGCAAGGTAGAGACAGTGATGTGTGAATTATTTATGCTGGGTGTGGCTACACATTAATCAGATAATGATGCTGGTAAGTTCTGTAAAGTTTGTTAATGGACAGAAACACACACACACACACACACACACACACACACACCACAATTGCTGCTTACTCTTTTCCTGTAAAATCTAATTATTTGCAACACTGACATATATAATTCACCGGAGGTATTTGTGGGATGCACTATTGCTATGACCAAATTTTGAGCTCTGAATTTTAATGCATAGCTCTTTATTGTTGATTAGGTTTGCCTCTTTCATTCTTGTTCCCCTGGACTAAACAAAACACTGTTTTCCTCCCCACAGCAAATGACAGTCCATTATCTTTATGGCTGCCTCTGGGTGATATGAAATTTTACTATTCATCAGTGTGTGTTTCTTAAGTCTGAAAAATTGGTTCACAAAGAAACAAGAAATAAGAGCTAGCCACAAAGCTGTATTCCTTTGATGGAGTGACTCACTCACTGTTCTCATCACTGCCTTTACAGAATGATCTGCTGACATCTTCCAACAGACTCAGGAGAGAGAGCTCCCCATTCTGACATCAAATAAAACTAGTGAACCATACCCCCTCCACCCCACCCCACCTACCCCCCAATGCTTAAAGCACCACAAGTGAAATATATAGAGCTTTGTGTGAAATCATTAAGATGCTGTCCAAAATCACAAATGCAAGCAAAGAGAGTTTGTTTCTGGCAGTCTCAAGTGAAGATGCCTACCCTCAGCATTCCCCACGGCGCTGTAGCCCAAGGCTCTCCTCTTTCCCCTCTTGGCTCTTTCTCAGTCCCAATACCAAGTCACACTTGGGGCTTTTGAGAGAGCTCAGCAGGCAAGAGGACTTGCCACTAAGTCTGAGGATGTGATTTGAGTCTCCAGAAGCCACATGGTAGAAGAAGTGAACAGACCCGACTGCCACAAGTTGTCCTCTGACCTCCACACATGTAAGTGCACACACACACACACATACACACACACACACACACACACACACACACACACACACACACACACTTCTCAAAAAGAAAACCCATTGGTTCTAGTTTTAACCAGTTGCTTTCCTTGTTGCTGTGATGAAGTTTCTGACCACTGAAGGGAGGAAGGGTCTCTTCACTCTTGGAAGGTACAGGCCACCCCTGCAGGGAAGACACTGCAGCAGGAACAGGAGGTGCCTGATCACATTGTTCTCCCACCGGGAAAGCAGAGAAAATAGCATGCTCTGCTCCCTTTCTGCTTCACACAGCCAGAGACCTGAGCCAATGAGATGGTGCTGCTCACGTTTAGGGAACGTCTTCTACCTCAATCAAGTTTAGAAAACCTTCACAGACATGCCCTACAGGTTTGATTCTAAATCCTGTCAAGTTGATAATCGTGATTGAACATCGAAAGTTTCACATCCTTGATATAATGGTCCTTACGAACAACAATGCCCCTGGCAGACAAATCTTTAAGTAACTTCCTTGTACTTCAAGAATAAATAATTCTCTTCTCAGTGTCTTTATGGAAAGCAGGTGCCGGAACTTTATGGAAAGTCCAACAAGGAAAGGAGGAAGAAAAGAATGACATGGGTCTCATAAACAAAATTCAGCCCGGGTCTCCCTGCGTGACAGGGCACACACTGCAGAGATCTGTTTTGATATGTCCTACAGAGGCAGGACTCAGAAAAACGAATACATACCCACAGTGCACACACAGAGACACATATGCATGTGTATGTATAATGTACATGTGCATACATACATATAACACATATGCACATACACACCTAAGAAGCCTGCAAGTTTGAGTTTAGGCTCGACTTGGAATAGCTAGCAAGGTAAACTCAGAATCAAACTTGTCCAAGCCTTAACATGGACTGAAATCAAATGAAAACCATGTGTCCCAAAAGCACCGTGCTCAAGGTTGTACCTATCTGGTAATGAGAAGGGACTGTTGAATCATGGCCTCCTGGTGTTTGTGGACATTGTCCACGAAAGGCACCAACACTGAGCCTCAAAGGTGGTTTCTTTCATGCATTGTTGTATCTCTGAGGGCAGTTTGGTGAGGGTTAAACTAACCCAGCAGGTACACTGTGGGGAAAGGCAACAGCAAAAAGACATATCCTTAAAGACAGATGGAATATGAGGGCTAGGAGGTCAGCAGGGGCAGTCAGTTGGCTCAGGCTGGACCTACAACTATTAGGGCTTGGACAAATCTGCAAATTTCCAATTGCATTTCCTCCTTGAGTGCTGAGGAGATTAAGGCCGAGTGTTCCATGCTGCGGCTGTCAGGCCTGGCACCGTGATCTTTGTAGACAGTAGAGAGGTCACGTTGCAAAGCACATTTTCTGTCTGGGGCTACTACCCTGATCTCCTGTGGCTTCACTCAGTGTGAGAGACAAGGCATGTGAGTAGTCAGAATGCTATCCTCCTGCCTCTGAGTTACTGTGAAGAGATTAGTTCCTCCGACGATTCTGGTCAGGTGCTGCTGGCCAAGGGCCTGGGCTTTTATTGATCTGAAATCCCCTTTGCCTCTTAAAACAGACAGTGTAGAGAAATGCAGACATGGCATCAGTTGGCAAGTGGGATATAATACACAGGAGTAAGATTCCAAACTGTTTTTTACCTCATCTTGTTCCTCTCACAACCGTTTTTCTTTAGAAAGTCAGATGATGTCAACTTCTCCCCAAAAAGTTCCAATTCCTTCTCAATTCCTAAAATTCTTAAATTCCCAATTCCTAAAACAAAAGTAAATGAATGAATGAATTGAATAAATAAATAAATAAATAAACAAACAGAGATATTGCTGACTGTGAAAGTCTGCTAACATACCTTATTAATCTCCTACACTAACTTTTCTCTGTGTAACCCAGGCACATTTTTCAGTTGACATCTAAAGTTTTCCATCATGAGCTTAAATAATTAATAAGGATGTTGCTTTCAGTGAGATGTAAATATTGATATTTAAAGTAAGAGTCAGATCATTCTTGTGGTCTAGTGGATTCTGCCATGCCCTCTGATTATTGATTCATCAAGTTCTTTTAACAAATAGATTAACAAGCTCTTCTTGAGAGGCGGGTGAGGGGTGTGGTTCAGTGGTTAAGTACTTCTCTGGCATTGGTGAGCTCTGGGTTCAATCATCAGCATTGTGGCATGGAGGGGCATGAAAGCTGATCAGTGACATCAAGTTTTCAGACAAACAAAATCTAAATTAGGTAGTAGAGTACAGTGCTAGAGCCTGCCAAGCATGGCCAGTGTCCTCAGTTCAAGAAGCAGAAAATGCCACATTGCCTACAGCACATACCCACATTTCCTTCACATATCTCTGAGTCTCAAGTCTATGTAATTTATGTTTACACTTTGATTAGATACCTCCCCTCCCTGTGACAGGCTTCCATGTGTACATGAGGACCATCCATCCAAAACTTGCGCCCCATTGTCTTCCTCTTAGCACATATTAGGTACTCAAATGGGTTAGGTGATTTAATTTCCATGGGCTGTTGTCTTAGTTTCTTTCCTTGGCATTGTGATAAAACACCCAAACAAAGGCAATTTAAAGGATGCATTGGTTCTTGTTTTTGTTTATTGTTTTGTTTGTTTTTTGGTTTGGGGGGTATTTGTTGTTGTTGTTTTGCTTGTTTGTTGTCAATGTGATTTAAGCTAGGGTCCTCTGGGGAGAGAGAACATAAGAAATGCCTCTGTCACACTGACCTGTAGGCAAGTCTGTGGGGCATTTTCTTGAGTAATGATTGATGTGAGAGGGCCCAGTTCGCCATGGGCAGCGCCACCCTTGAGCAGGTGGTCCTAGGTTATAGAAGAATGTAGGATGAGTGAGTCATGGGAGGCAAGCACTCCTCTATGGCCTCGGTTCAATTCCTGCTTCTAGGTTCCTGCCCTGATTGAATTCCTGCCTTGGCTTTCCTCAATGATGGGCTGGGAATGGGATGCATTAGCCAAATAAACCTTTTCCTCCCCACGTTTCTTTTGGTCATGGTCGCTATCACAGCAATGGAAAACAAACTAGGACAAGGGATAAAGGGTTAATTTGGCTAAATTCCATGTTCTAGTTCATCATGGCAGATGATGAACTTGAGAAGAATGATGGCAGAAGGGACTTAAGAAAACTGTTCATATTATGTCCATATTCAAGAGAAAGAGCGATGAATTAATGTGTGCATACTAGTGCTATACTCAGTTTCTCCATTTTTACTGGATCCCACATCTACGGGAATGGGGGGGAGGAGGTGTTCCTACCTCAGTGACGCAATCAAGATACACCCCCTCAGACACAGATATAGCCATAGGTCAACTTAAAGTAGCAAGACAATCCCTTCTTGGTGCTCTCTGACTCTAGACTGTGTCAGGTGACACATAACACTGGCTGTCACCACTGTAGATTGGTGTGTCAATGTATGCCTGAAAACACTTTCGGACTGTGTGCTTGGGGGAAGGGCTTTTCCATCCTGCACCCCTAACTGCTGTGTGTTACAGTATGTCAAGAAATAGTGTGGGAAGCATATCGGGTCTTTCTGGATCGAATTCCAGACACAGAGGAATATCAAGACTGGGTCAGCATCTGCCAGAAGGAGACCTTCTGCCTCTTTGACATTGGGAAAAACTTCAGCAGCTCCCAGGAGCACCTGGATCTTCTTCAGCAGGTGAGCCTGCACAATGCCCCAGCAGTAGCGAGGTCTCCAGCCCCTGCCCCTTTGAAATGGTTTCCAAGACATAAGGGTTGCTTGACAAAATACTTAGAGATTGCTAATAAGACAGACAGGAATTTTATTCCTGAAAAATAATATTGCACAGGCAGGTTGAAGCGTAGTTGAAGTCAGAGGGAATGAAAATAGACTTTAGCTCTTCAGTTGGCATTATCTCTGGGTAAAATTACTTTTTATCATTTTTTTTTCAGAGACTAAAACAGAGAAGCTTCCCTGAGAGGTAAGTACCCAAAATAGAATTCTGGATGCTCTTGACTTTCAAAAGATCATATAATGGACTGCAACTAAGCTATTGTACCTTGATGTTTGTCAGCCTCCAAGATCTGTTTAGGTGTTTCTGATAGACAAGGTTTGCATAGATCACACCGAAGATAGATAAGTGCACAGAGGGAAAGGGGGTAGATCTGACAGACTGAGACAGATGTTTGTAAGAAAATGGAATTCCTCTCGGTGTGATACACATCTAATGTGTATTTTCACTTAAGGGATCTAGGGCAATTAAAAGTTTAATTCTTAGGACTCACAGCAAACTATGAGTTGCATCGGGAAAATACTTAACACGATCCGAGAGCAACCTGAATTTTTTAACTCTCATTTGGTATTCTGGAAAGTGCTAGTATTTCTCAAACTAAATTACTGAAGCACTGAGCTATATCCTCAACAAGAATTGAATATCAAATAAGAAAATTTAGCTACATGGAGAGAGAGTGGGGGAGAGAGAGCATTAGCTAAAATGATTGAAGAAGAGATGCTGTTGCCAAACTCCAAACTCATAAATCACACGCAGTCGATGACATGTTGAAATCATACCCATTTAGACACATAAGTCACAGGAAATACCTCAAAATGCCTTTCACATCTGTTACTTTGTTTCTTGTCTCTTTGCCGCCAACCTGTCTATCCTATAGCTCAGTCAGTTTCCTCTGTGGCGGTAAATATCAAGTCTGATCGCCCCCAGTAGATATCTCGGCCACTAATTTTTCCCTCTTTAACATAACTACTTCTAGATTGATAAATCTGGCATATTTCTTTTGTAAGTCAAGTCCTATTTGATACCACTCAAAATATCCCCTCACTGTCCCCCATGGTCTTCTGAACATCCTACTCCCTGCCTCTCCACCCCAAGTCTGTGCACAGGAAGCTGCATGTTAAGAATTGCATTGGTGGTATCTCTTGGCCTCTGGCTTGTGGGTAGGACCAGCCAAAACACACACACACACACACACACACACACACACACACACACACACACACACACACTTGCAAAGTCTCTGAACACCATCATATTCAGCTCTGGCCTGTCTAGCAGCTCCTTCCAGTTTTCTGTTCTGGCTTCTATCCAACCCATTGTTACCAGCCACATGGTACTATATTTTTATCTTTCTATTTTTCCACAGTGTAATAATCGCTCGATTGTGTCTTGCTTAAATAACCTTCCTATTGATGTTGCTTGTTTTTTCCCAGGCCTTTTACTGAAGCAAAGGGAACACTCACTAACTCGTACTTCTTGTCCACTGACCTCTCCAGTTGGCCTCATGTTACCCATGATCCCACTGCTGCCTTCACGCCATTTTCCCACTGCACACCCTGGGCTCTGATCTGAGGGTTTTCTCTCCTCTATGGAAGACCCTACCTCCCCTATTCTACCTATTCAAATCCTCCTCTCTTCCAAGCTCTTGTCTTAGTTACCTTTCTCCTGCTGTGGCAGAGCACCAAGAACAAGGCAACTTATTTTTTTAAAGCATTTAGTGGGGTCTTACAGTGTCAGAGGGTGAGGTCATGACCATCATGCTAGGGAGCATTGCAGCAGGCAGGCATGGTGCTAGAGCAGTAACAGAGACGTGCTTACATCTTGAAGCCCATCATTGAGAACAAATCAGAGATGGAAGGAGGAAAAGAGGGAGGGAGGGAGGGAGGGAGGGAGGGAGGGAGGGAGGGAGGGAGGGAGGGAGAGGGAGAGGGAGAGGGAGAGGGAGAGGGAGAGGGAGAGGGAGAGGGAGAGAGAGAGAGAGAGAGAGAGAGAGAGAGAGAGAGAGAGAGAGAGAGAGAACTAACGAACTAACTAGTAATGGTGGCCTGGGCTTTTGAAACCACAAAACCCACTCTCAATGACACACCTCCTCCAACAAGGGCACATCTCCTAACCCTTCCCATACAGTTCTACCAACTGTAGACCAAGCATTCAAACATATGAGCCTATGGGAACCATGTTCATTCAAACCACCACACTCCAGGTATCTTCACAATCCATTTAAGGCTGCAGCCTGTCTTGACCTTTGTTTGGCACCTACCATCTGGCTGAGCATTTCTTCCTCTTCTTGCTTTGCTGGGAAAGTGCCGACTCCTCCTCGGCAGCAGGACCCATGTGATCGTCTATACCTGCTGTAGGAGACAGCAGCTGTCTCCTGTTTTCTTAATCAAGTGTGTGTGCTTGGCCACTTTCACTCACTTGAACAAGCTGTGGCCGGGAAGGATGACATAACCTGGTCAAGGTTCAGACCTACACTCCTGGCTTTGTTCACAAGACACAGAGATAGTCTCTGCTGATTCAAATACTGGGCAATGGTTTACTGACTCCAACTTTCAAAAAGCCTTAGAGCTGAGAAGAGGCCACCCACATGAAAAGCCACCACAAAACATTTTAATTCTTGATAGAGAAACATAAAAAATTATGGAACATTCACCTCTTCCAGACAGAGGAAAACTCTTTTTATCCCTGCCTGTGCCCATGGCATTGTTAAAGAGGAGGAAAAGATTCATATTCCTAGCAGCTTCAGACGCCAAGGCAAGTAAAGGGAAAATTTCTCTTTCACATAAAACCTTTCCAAGGAGAAAAGAGAATTTTCACGCCCCTAACTAGTCCATAATTCTGCCAATTTCAAATGGCTTTGAAATGAAGGCCAGTACAAGAACCTGGTACCCCACCCAGATTTCCAACCAGAGCTTCTGGCGGGTAGTACAAATTGCCAGCTTAGAGGAAAGATCACAAGTGACAGTGGAGGATAAAGATGCCACCCAAGAATGCAGCACACACCGGCACGATAATCTGTAACTAAGCAGTGACCGCCATTGTCATAACTCTCCTCCTCTGGCTTAGTTTCTTTTTCATGGCAACTCGGAACAAGGAGAGTTGAGCAATCCCAAGAGGAAGGCCTGAGCATAACCCAAGGTCTATAAAACGAAAAGGAAAGAAAATTTCCCTAAATCATAAATACCACAGTGTTTGACATTTAAATATCATCTTCACAAAAGCTATTTTTTAAGCCTATAGCATAATACCAGAAAAACAGTAAGAATGGCTAATTTCAAATTCCAGTAGGATTTAAGTTTATACTATCCTGGATCTACCAATCTACTTATCCATTTCTACAACGGACATCCATTGTTTTGTTTTGGTGTGTATGGAGTGTGTGTGTGTGTGTGTGTGTGTGTGTGTGTGTGTGTGTGTGTGTGTATGAATGCATGTGCACATGTGTGTGCAGTTGTGCTCACCTATGCTATACATGTGGAGGTTAGAGGTCAACGTCATTGTCTTCTGTCATCACTCTCTACATTCCTTTACTTTTGAAACATGGTCTCTTACTATAAATGGAGTCCTCTGTTTCACTGGCTGGCTGGCTAGTGAACCCATTAGATCTGCCTGTCTCCAACACCCAGCGTTGGGATTATAGACCCATATCTCTGGGTCCACATTTTATATAGACTCTGGGGTATGGAGGAGAGTTCAAGAGTTGTGCAGCAAGTGTTTTACCCACTGACCCATTTCCCAAGCTCCAACATCCATTTTTATTGGACAGAGTGTACAACAGGAGTATAGATAATATTTAAACATTACACTTCCTAACATTTTGGAAAGGGCTGGCATGGCAGAGGTGTGTTGGCTCTGTCTAGACTAGATAACTCTGTGAAGAACATAATATCAATCATTCCTTTACATCTCTGTCTTCATGAACCACAGAAAATTATATATTATACTAAAAAAAAGATGCTATCAACTGAGACCTAACACTTAGAGAAACAAAACTTTCAGTGAGATCCAAAGCTTATCAGGCCCACAATTCCTATTTCCCATCAAGAACGGGCTGATACTGAATATGCAGACAGCTCTGCCACCAAGACCTTGGGTCTGACCCTAGAATGCCATCCATGGATCTGAAGTCTTACCCCCAACTCTTTGGGCTGGTTATCATTATACACTATCATTGTGGAAAGAATAGAGAGTTAATAAATCTGTACTATTCAGAAACTAATTCTCTCCCATTTTTTTTAACTCCAACAGTTCTTTGTTGCATAGGCACACTCACAGGAGTCTGAGACTTGGAAGGAATATTGGACACCTTGGAAGGGTGTCCCGTTATGTCACCCATTACTTGTGACATCAAGAATAATGTGTTGCAATAGGACAACAGGATATTAGGCCCCAAATGAAGTTCAGTTTTGCTTACTGTAGAAATGTCCCCCTGAGAGCACACAAAGCCAAAAGGCTGAGAGAAAGACCAGGAGTCAGGCATAACCATTAGAAGAGGTTGTTTGAATTTTTCTTCAATGGTGTAGATATAGATATAGATAGATCCAAACCTCACTTCAGTAATAAAAACAGGTAAATCTAGGCTAAAATATGCTTTTTCTCTAATAGTTCGTCCATATAGTGTAGGCAAACTCAAATGCAGGCTCCCTATCATGAAGCTTCTCTTTACCAGTTCTTTCTTTTCGTTTGTGCTAATAGAAAAGATGAAATAGCCTCAGAGGAGACACTGTCAGAGCCTACCAAAACACCTGTGTTATCCACGGGTAAGTTTAAATCTTATTTCATCTACTCCCCACTGTTAATTCAAACCATCATGGAAAAGGTATTTACAAAGCACTCCTTGATGAAAGCTGGTGCAATTTATGATTCACTTGCTCATTTCTAGGAGTTTGGGTTCTATTGTGGAATATCTATATGCATAACAAATACTGTTTGGTCAGCACATTTAAGCCTAAATACCTTTCAAATCACTAATTTCTCGATGGCTAAATCGAAACCTGATTTCTGGGGCTAGTGATATTGCTCAATAGAGAGTGCTTACCTAACTTGAGGCCCTGAGTTCAATCCCTGCACTATGGAGAAAAAAAAAATACTAAACTTCTGTATTTGTGGATTTTGCCAAATGTTTTCCGGAAATGTTATTATAATTTAAATAGGTTACTGGCCAAAATGGCAAGCACCTATCTCATTGCACATTTGCCAATACTGATTATAAAGTTTTAGCTTTAAGGCTAAACTTTTATTAGTGTGTGGGTATGTATATGTGTATGGTGTGTATGTGTGAGCGCAGGCATGCACATGTGGTAGTCTGAGGATAACTGTGGAGTGGATTCTCTCCTCTACCTGGACATGGGCTCCAGGGATCACACTCAGGTCATCAGGCTTGCAGAGCAAGTAACTTCAGCTGCTGAGCCATCTCAATTTTCAAAAAAGGCAAGGGAAGGATGTTCCTTTAAATCTACACATTAAAAAAATAGAGATTATTAAACAATGAAAATCAAATTCACATTTTGTGTACTGACATTCAGAAAAAGCTGCTGTGATTTCATTTTTATATTTCTTCTGATTTAAAATAATTTACCATTTCTAAGCTTACTAATAATGCAATAAGACTAGTTCAATTTCAATTACAAAAAGTAGTGAAAAACATTCTTTACCAAATAAACAGAGAGTTGTATAGTTGTTAATTCCTCTTCTAAATAGATGAAGTTTGACCTATGATTCTTAATATCAAGACTTATTTGGAAAAGTATTGTTTACAGGAAGCATTTCTTTAAAAGATACTTCATGCTGTTTTCTTTTATACAGTAGAAAACAATAATATTAATAGCATTAAAATTTGAGGGTTTTTTTTGGTTTTTAAAACAGGATATTTTAAAAACAGTATGTTTATCTGTCAAGGACCTCCATAAAAAAATTAAATTTATTAGGTAAAGACTTAAATTGAAACTATTCTTTAAGGCTTGAAGGGGAATGGTATTTGCAGGTGAAAGTCTGCAGTATTCAGACTATCTTGGAAACCACATGGGCTTCGCTGGAGCTTCAGTCCTCACCATACCTTCTCTGACAGTCACTTCATTACTACAGAAAAAAAGGAGGACAGCCAAAAGAACTAGTTTTGAAAGTGGTTCCATCCATTAGTGTGGGTTGCATCTGTAGGTAGTAATTTACCCTCAGTGTCCTGCTGGAGTTTGTGCCCAGTGACTTGAGCACATTTGGGTGAGGTTTAGCTGTTGAGCTATACACAGTCCAATGGAGAAGAATAATACCTCAACTCTACCACAACTTAACCCCAGCTGAACACTCCAAGTACTTCAGCTGAGGAGCTATCAGTAATCAAAATATCCAGCCAATGACCTAATCCCAGATGAATCTGTCCCACTGAAGAAACATATGAAACATGAATATTAAAATTAAAAAATCAAATAAAGGCACTATGGCTCCTCTAAATACATGATAATGTATTCTAATAAGAGTAAGTTAGATGAAACCCAAAGAAAGAATTCAAAAGAATGCTTATACAATGGAGGATTCAATAAAGAGAAATAAAGAATAAAAACAATTAAGTTGAAACTATGAAAATGAAAATTTCAATAGGTCAAATAAAAAACTCAGTAGACACCCTCACCAATAGACTGATCAAGTAAGAGGCAGAATATAAAATTTTGAAGGCATGGTTACGAATTATAACACTCAGACAATGACAGATAGTATAATGAAGAGTACAAATAGAACATGCAAAACATCAATACAAGATGAAATTTATGAATCATGGACATAGAAGAAAGAGTAGTGAGTGAGTGAGTGCATGCATGCGTGCGTGTGCGTGTGCATGCATGCGTGCATGCGTGCGTGCATGTGTGTGTGTGTGTGTGTGTGTGTGAAAGCACAGGAAATATAAGTGATTAGATTATAGTAGATAATTGTCTAAATATGAAGAAGAGGTGACTGTCCAGATACAGGAGGCATTAGAATGAAAGAGACATGACCAGAAAAGAGCCTCCTTATGTCAACAGTAGAGTTAAAACAATAAGTGTGCAGAACACAGAGAAAAAGAAAGCTGCAAGAGAGGAGCAACAAGCCAAACAAAAAAGCAAACCCAGGGAAGTGACAGAAACTCTGAAAGCAAACGGCATGGAGTGATGTGTTCCAAACTCTGAAAGGCAATAGTGACCGTCCAGATTACTATATCCAACAAAACTGTTTTTCATAATTGAAAGAAAAACTAAAACATTCCAAGATAAACACAAGTTAAAGGAACTAAGGACACTGAGCCAGCACTATAGGACTACTATATACATTGACCTAAACAGATCTATGAAGCCATAAGAAAAAATAAACCACACTTTAATAGTAATCAGCAAGGGAGGATTAGGAAGGTCCCAAATATTACAGACACAGCAAAGTGGCAGGAATTAATACCCATCTTTCAATAATGTCTGCGTTAATAGTTTCAATTCTGCAATCAAAAGACACATACTAACAGACTGGATTTAAAAGCAAGGTCTCTTTGTTTGTTGTCTGTAATAAACACAAAGACAAACACAGACATAGGGTGGAAGGATGGAAAAACGTATTCTAAGCAAATGGAAGTAGAGAGCAAACAGGTTTAAACATACGAATATCTAACAAAATAGACATCAAACCAAATGCGGTCAGGAGAAATAAAGGAAGTTACTTCCCACTGAATGAGAGCATCTGGCTTCCAAGTCTTTATTGGTAAAATCAAACAATTGAGATATTGCTAAAAACATATATATATATGCATGTATAAATATATATATTTGCATGTATTTATTCTTCATTTCATTGCATATATATTATTGTTTGTAAACAAGAATGACAGCTGAACTAACCAAAAAAGAGAGGTAGAAGACCAAAATTCATAAAAAGTTAGGCCATCTGCAGTACAATGGATACAACTGGAGATCATTTTATTAGGCAAATTAAGCTAGTTTCAGAGAGACAAACATCATGTTTTCTCTCATTTTCAGTTCCAACCTACCACAGAGATTAGGATTTGGTGAGAAGCATTACTAGGCACCTTAGGTGTGAAGCAAGGGAGGGCAGTCTTCAGAGGAGGTTAAATGTACTAAAGGATAGGCCTGTAACCTGATAATTGGTCCTAGATTTTTTAGTCCCAATAATTTCTCTTTTCATAGTAACAAACTAGGACATTCAAATAAGAACATTTTTCATCTAGTTTAACTGCTAAGCTATTTCCATTGGGGAAAAATAGGGTATAACTAATTAGTTATAAAATAATAAAGTTTTGGTAGTTTGAATTGTTCTCCCAGGGTGGAGTGTTATGGAATAATCACTTTAAGTACGTAAAGATGCGTTACATTTGTTTATGTTGCACTTGTCTAACTGCATAAAATGTGTTAAATTTCTTTATGTTGTGGATTATTACTTTAACTATGTAAAAATGTGCTGTATTTATTTATGTTGTGTGGTGATATTGTGTTACCAAAATATTGTGCACTCTAATAAATGTATCTGGGGTCAGAGAACTGAACAGCCACTAGATACAGAGGCCAGAAAATAGTGGCACTCACACTTTAATCCTATCGCTTGGGAGGGAGAGATTCATCTGGATCTCTGTGAGTTTGAAGCCACACTGGAAACAGCCAGACATGGTGACTCACACCTTTAGTCCCAGGAAGTGAGCCTTTAATCCTAGGAAGTGATGGCAGAAACCAGAAAGATATATAAGGTGTGGAAACCAGGAACTAGAGCTGGGTAAGCTTTTAGACTTTTGAGCAACAGTTCAGCTGAGATCCATTTGTATAAGGACACTGAGGCTTCCAGTCTGAGGAAACAGGATCAGCTGAGGAATTGCAAGATGAGGAAGCTGTGGCTTGTTCTGCTTCTCTGATCTTCCAGCATTCACCCCAATACCTGGCTTCAGGTTTGGTTTTATTAATAAGACCTTCTAACAATTTGTGCTGCAAAGTTGCCTTTGTTTAATTATGTAAAGATGTGTTGCTGTTTCATCTTGCATGCCTAAGACGCCTGATTGGTCTAATAAAAGACTGACTAACCAATAGCTAGGCAGTAGAGGGATAGGCGAGGCTGTCAGGCAGAGAGAATAAGTAGGAGGAGGAATCTAGGCTTGGGACGAGAGAAGGAGGGAGAAAAAGAGAGATGCCCTGGGCTAGCAAATCAAGCAGCCACCAGACAGACAGACAGACAGACATGGAGGAAGCAGGGAAGTAGGCTTTACAGAATAAAAGAAAGGTAAAAGAGAGTCCTGAAATAAAATGTAGATGAAGATAAACAGGTTAAAATAAGTTATAAGAGCTGGTGGTACAAGCCTAAACTAAAGCTGAGCATTTATAAGTAATAATAAGTCTCCGTGTCATGATTTGGGGGCTAGTGGCCTGAGAAAGCCTGCTACCATGGAGAATTTCTCTAGCTCAAATGCTTGCAGCAGGCTGTCCAGCTATAGTTATCAAGGAAGATACCAGTGATGCTGTCCTTCCAGATCCTAATCAATCAAATGACATGGACTATTTTACCCAAAAGTATCACCTGTTCTAATACTCTATCATACTATAAGGTGACTCTCAAAGTAATCATAAATTACTGTGTATTTAAAAAGAAAAGAAGTGATAAATGTTTAAAGAAATAGATGTAGACAATTTAGACAGTACACAATGATGGACCACAACCATCTGTAACTCCAGTCCCAGGGGGTCCACGAGCCTCTTGTTACCTCTACAGACATCAGCCACACACAATGTGCATAGGACAAACACATGCAGGCAAAACACTCATACACATGAAACAGTAAAACAAATAAATGTAAATATATATGTGTGTGTGTGTGTGTGTGCTTTAAGTCATTTCTCCAGATAACACAATAAGACCCACAATTCCCCACTCAATGCAATGACATCACAGAATCTCACAGAGCCAAACAACACTTTAAAATATTCTTCAGGGGGAATGAAGAAAGAACAATTTTTTTAATTGATATATCCTGTTTTCTAAGGCTCAAAACTAAACCAGTACATTCTATGTTTTTGCCTAATTAAAATAAAAAGGAAAGCAAATTCTGACTAAATATAAACTAATTAATCATAACACTATTTTCTTTGAACATTTCTATAATTATAATTTATGAGATAGTAATACACATAGGTTAAAATGATTTGCTCCTTTAATAGAACCTAGACTTCCATTACTTGGAATCTTTAAATGTTTCTGATCTTTTTCCAGGGATCTGAAATAGTTTTTGATGGACATTTTAAAAGGGATGCTTTACAGGGTGGCTTGAGGGGTCGGAGAGATGGCTTAGTGCTGCCCTGACCAAGGAAACAGGTTTGGTTCATAGTACTCACATGGTAACCCACGACTCTCTGTAACTCCAGTTCTAGAGGATTCAAAGGCCTCTTCCGAACTCTGTGAGCAAAAGGCACTCACATGGTACACATACATATATGCGGGCAAAATGTTAAAATAAATAAATAACTCAAAAAAAAAGAAAACTAAAATGGCAATTGATAGCATCTTAATGTTCTTTCATCTCTTGGAGTCCATAATCTAAATTTTTAATATTTAAAATTTACTGATTGCTAAAGTAATCTAGACTTTAAAGACTTGGGTAATGTTCTCAGATAATGTTCAAAAGAACAGATTCAATATAAATACTTGTCTTTATGTCCTTTAAATAGTCACAAAGAGAAACATTAATGAAGTCTCATTAGACAAATCATTTAACTGTACAACATATAGTAGAACTCCAAGTTTTGGTCCCAGAAGGAATAACTTAATGGATATTGAAAGTGTGACTTTATAGTTTTTTCAAAGACATATGTATTAGGTCTTTGAAAAATGAATTCAGTATGCATTTATCTGACATACGGAATTGTGGAAACTTGACCTTGCTTTAATTTAAATTGGAATTATGAAATCTTGACCTTACTCTAATTTAAATTTTTATAGTCTTGGTTTTGTGTCTGAAATCTTTCTAATTTCTACAGATGTTGCCAGCATGTCACTGGGGCCCTCCCCACTCCCTCCTGATGACACATACCTCAACGAGATTCTTAATGACACCCTCAAAGACATCCAGAAGCCCACAACAGTAAGAAGTTCTGAGTTGGCAGTTTTTCATGCACATGTCTTGTCTTGTCTTTTTTGTTATTTTTTTTCTCCTGTCTATGTGTATGTGCTGTGTATACATATGTGTATGCATGTTCACATGTATATTGGCACATGTGTGCTAGGATTATAGGCAGGTTTTCATTCACCCTTGGCTTTTCCTTGGATTCTGGGGATCACAGCCTCAGTCTTGTACAGTAAGCACTTACCAGCTGAGTCATGTCTCCAGCCCTTGGTTTGTTTTCTTCAGTAAAATAGGGACTGTGTTTGCATTACACTGCAATCTCGGTGACTTTAGTCTATTCACTATTCTTTTTTATTTATTTTTATTTTATGTGCATTAGTGTGTTGCCTGCATGTATGTCTGTATGAGTGTGTCAGATTTTGGAGTTACAGACAGTTGTTAACTTCCATGTGGATGCTGGGAATTGAACCAGTATCCTCTGGAAGAGTAGTCAGTGCTCTTAACCACTGAGCCATCTCTCCAGACCCTCTATTCACTCTTCTTACGTCATTCTAAGGACTGAGGAAATAATAGCTTGAGGATTAGGATAAAATAGAAGGAATTGCAAGAAGCAAGCAGAAACCCTTCTCCCCAGTACACAACATATACTTCTGTGTATTAGTGCTCCCCAAGTATTAAACTCAATCAGTCGATCACAACCAATTCACTCACTCTCCACTAAAAGATAAGCCTTGTTGGCAGCATTACTCTGACACGTGCCACAACCAAATGTATCAAATCCTCCACACTGAACCAGGGAAAAATAGAAGCAGTGATCTACAGCTAAGACACACACTAGCGACCATGTGGACGGGTGCAGCTGTGTTTAGAATGTCACTGAACAGAAGCTTTGGTCCAGGCGGTGCTGAAGCAGAGGAACGTTGCCCTCATTGCTCCCGAGAAATGGAGTTGGCTGTGCAGAGAATGACAAGCCAGAACTCCCCATCCTTCCACTGTTCCTGCAGCCATGCCTCCTCTCCCCCAGAATCTTTGAGGGGTTCTTTTCCCTGTCCCATCTTTTCAAATTCCCTCCAAGGCAAGGTGAGGGCAAAAAATTCCATCTTCCCAGCTCTGCATGAGAAATCCTGATGAGCACCCTGCTGCCTACTCTATGTGCCCTTCAGGCAAGATGGCAGCAGGTACAGCTGAACTATTGCTGCGAACAAGGAATAAAAATAATGTGTTTTTCTGAAAAATTTTGCCTCACCAACAGACAAAGTGCTATTGGAATAAAACAGTATTTTATAGTTCAAAATATTTAGCATAAAATTTATAGGATGGCTAGTCTTTCTTCCCTCTTTCTTCACATTGCCTGTGTCCCATTTCCTTTAATATCTGGCGTAGGGACCTTGCTCTGTGTAAATATTCCTTCACATTTCATGTGACATCTGCCATATCCTTGGTGAGCAGCCTCTACCATTTGTATCTATGGCCCCTTCTTTCCCTCAGCAATTATTTTACTGAAGTACATTGATGTGCCAAGACTAGAGATGTATATCCAATATCTCAAGAGAAGCAAGAGAAGCTCCTGAACCAAGGAACATATATGCAATTATATATGACAGAATACTCTGAGTGCTGTGATTAAAGGTGGCAGGATGAAAGACCGGGACGAAATGATAAGCCAGGACAGGCTGCAGGAGGTACATTCCTTAGACGTGCATACTCACTAAGTTTTATGCATAAATAGCCCCGTGGTTTTGCTTCAGGGGATTTTTGTACAGTAGAGAATTGTGTGGACCAACAAGACTTGCAGATAGAAAGAGGACAACAGGCAAGTACAGGAGTCAGTGCCAAACAAGAGGCTGAAATGCCAATCAGTGGCACTGGCGTTCAGGGGAGACAAAGACTTCTAGACTCCAGACAGAGGAAATGATATTTCAGAAAAAACATAGAATGAATAAAATGCATATGAGAGAAGGGGGGAGGGAAGGGATACTATTGCTGGAGGTGGGGGCATTTTTAGAAGACTCTCCAGGAGGAGAGAAGCAGAAGAATGTGGCCTTTTATTAATCTAGCAAACAGAGCTGCAGAGTGAAAAATGAACATTTTCAAGCAGATTAGAATAAGACTCTGGGAAACACTAAATGTGCAGAAAAAAAGAGTCTAGGTTTTAACCACAAGTAATGGGGAGTCCCTAGTAAAAGGTACTAAGTGAGAGGCATTTAAAATCCATGTTTTCACGTGTGGACTCTAAATAGAACAATCCCTCCCGAGTCCAGAGAATGTGAACACTGAACCAAAGGGCCCCGATTCCAGCCAAGCCTGAGAAATCATCTCCAGTCCACATAGAATGTGGACTGCAATAAATGAAACTACATTGTGTACTTCAAAGTTGCTAGGAGAATAGATTTTAACATTTTCAACATACACACAAAGAGATGTTTTTGAATTTGAGGTACTGAATATGTTAGTGAGCCTGACACAATCGGTCCAGATCATAAACACATATCAAAACACCACATTGTACCCTATAAGTGTAGACAATTATCATGTGCAATTTTAAAAGTATGTTGAAGCTGGATGATGGTATTGGAAGGATGGACATAGGCAGGAGGATCAAGGGTTCAAAGCCAGACTTAACTCTATAGCAAGTTTAGGAATAGCTTGGGCAACAATGAGACTCTGACTCAAAACAAGTAAATAAATAAAATTTGAAGACTGCCTCAAATTCAAGGCCAGCCTGGACTACAGATTGAGACCCTGTCTCAAATGAGTACATAAATAACCAATCCAATGGAGTTCCAGTAGTGCCTTACTCTGTCTCTCACTAAAAATCAGAAGCAACTCATTATTAACAGTATAAGAATGATAAGTGGCACTGGTTACTGGCGCTGGTTACCACATGGAAAGGTCACGGCCACGGCAAAACCTAGTATCAGTATCAGAGCTTTATTAGTAGGAAGAAGGGTTGAGGGGAACAAGAGAACCAGGCCTCAGGAAGGAGCACGTGCAGAAAGAGAGAGAAAGATGGTGGGAGGAAGAGAGAACAGAACACAGAGAGGGAGTGGGGTCTAAGTCATGGCTCTTTAAGGCGCAGGTGAGCTTATGGAGCTACACCACTCATGCAAAGATTGTGTGACCACTCCAGGCACATGTAATCATCAGTGCACACTGAAGACATAAGACGCATGAACTCTTGTCTAGCTCCTGAACGGCGCATGTGCGATCATGCAGCTGGAGAGCAGCAGAGTCCTAACAAACAGGACTTCTATTCTGAAACCACTTGATTCCAAAACAATCAAGTCCAATTCTTGATGCAGTAGCAACATATATTATTTAATATAACAGATTGTGTGTGGTTTACATTAATAGAGGCCCTTTTTCTTTTAACCTAGCAAAGTAAAACAGAACCCATTCATGTGTCTGAAATCTCACCAGAGGAGAAGGTGGAGTTCAGCATCTCTCTGCCAAATCACAGGTTCAAGGCAGAGCTCACCAACTCTGGGTCCCCATATTACCAGGATCTGGAGAGACAGTCCCAGCTACAGGTGAGTGGATCCAGCCTGCACACCCACACCCAAAGTCATGGCACTGTCTGGGAGCCAACAGAATGTTATACATCCTTTGGCTATTAGCTCCAACTTTTTGTGACCAGGTGTCCATTGTTAACCACTAAAAAGAAAACTAACAAACATTAAGTTCGAAAATATTAGAACAATTATGTAGTCCAGCTTTTCCATTGGTCAATGTTATTTATGTTTAAATTATCTTTAATTTTTAGTAAGTTTTTCATTTATTTAGTTAAAAGCCACAAATATTCTACATATGTAAATTGTCATTATGGTAATGACTCATAAGTATACACTTTTCCAAAAATTCATCAAGGTGTATATTAAATGATTTCATCTTTTTATATGTCGATTATATATCAGTAAAACTGATTAAAATTTTAGAAGATTAAAATAAAATGATCACCTACACACTAGTTGGAGAATCTAATGGACTTAAATGTAAATTTTCAATTCATAATATTATATCCCTATTAATATTTCCACTTCTGCAATTTGAAAGAAATCTATGTTTACCACTACATTACTAATGCTATCTTTGCAATTTGCTGCAATTTAAATACATGATGTTAAGTAAACATAATTATAGTGTTTATTCATCAACTGCCAGAGCAGAAGCTCACCCAAGATAACTTCTCTATCTTTGAACATTATTATATCTCTTTGTCTTTGGCTGAATTCACATGTTCTTTAACTCTCTGCAGGATAAATCCAATTAAGTTGTTGAATATAGCCTATGGATGCTGTGAGTGGCGTGGGAAAGGGGGAAAAAGAGACAGGAAGAGTTGTAGACATGATCAGGGCTGCTACAAAAGTGTGCACCAGGTATAGTGAGTCCATCACAGAGAGGCACCAAACCCATAATGGTGCATGGAATTTTCTGTGATAGAATGCCTAGAGAGAGACATGTGGAAGGGCCATAGTTTAATATTAGTGTTCTCTGAACTGAAACATTCCCTCCAGGAGGAATGGAGAGACCCATGAGATTCTGGAAGTAAACATCACACTTCTGGGTATGCCAAAAGGAGTAAGATTATCAAAGTCTCTTCCTGGAGTGATAAACGACTATAGGGGAGGGGAACCTGACCAGTGGGGACCAGAGAGTAAATTCCTAGACCAGTAAAGCTACCTGCAAGTCCTGCAGAGAGCTCTAGGGACGCAGCTCTCTTGAGTCATTGCTAGTGTTGGGGTGGACTTTTTGGTGATGCAGCTGCATTTGAGTTTTCTCTGGTCCTGAAAACAGCCCTTCACACACACTGCTGTACGTAACCCCAATAAAACACCACTGGTTCACAATGTTGGACTTTGTTAGAACCATTCCTTTAGCCTGTGTGTGTTCCCTTCATGGAGTGAAAAGATGTGTATGTGTTAAGTCATCTAAACCAAGAAGGCAGCATGAGTGAATACTAAAAATGAGGGAAAATTGAAAACAGTTTGTATTTCTGTCAATTAAAGTGAGAGAGTGTTATGCCCAGATCATGGGGACCCCCAAAAGACCACCACAGAGACTGAATCCCATATGTAAAAGTGAAGAGCATTTATTTTCAGGCTCAGAGCTTTGACTCTGTCCCACAAAGCAGTGAGAGCAGAGAGCCCCCAGCCCAGGCAGGTATAGGAATGTTTGGAATGTCAGACATTTCTCCTTAGATGCAGGCCTCCCTGGGTGGGGTCAACTTATGGCTTTTCCTAGGTCCAGGAATTGCCTGCCGGAAGCTGTATCTGGGCTTCTAAGCCTGTCATGGCAGCTGTGAGGTCAAGCTGTTTTGCACCCCCTTCCAACAAGAGGTGATAATGAAGGGGTATAAGACAAGTCTGAAAGGACGGCCAGGTTTTATCATGGTGTCCAGATCTTCTGAAGATGTCCTAAAGGTATAAGGATTTGTTAGAAATAATGTTTTAAATACCAAATGGAACAGGTAACAAACTCTTCATTAGTTCATCCTGCTTACTAACCCAGGTCTAAGCACAGGTGTGTGGTTCATGAACACTGTGGAATCCTTGGCTTTCACATTTATAGAAATGATCCTTTGTATTTAATTGACTTGCTGCAGATGATGAGAGGGGTTGGACGTAAAGGAGGTTTTATGAATACATCTCTGTAGGTGAGAGGTATGTAGTGAATTCTCAAGCAATGAGGAAAAGATGCCCTTTGCTACCTGGCCATGCTGGGAAATGTTCAAGTGTATCCAGACTATCCATAAATGTGGTTTCTAAATATGAAACCTTGTATTCCTTCTTTTTTTTAAGCTACCTTTATAAAAGTTACTACCACATGAAAGAAAACAGTCAACACTCTCAAGGAGAAGTTTAGATCTTGCTGAGGCTGAGAGAAATTGGCCACAGACTCTTATCTGACTTGTTAACATTATGAACAAACACATAAAGGAGCATAATAGAGAGTATTATAAGACTCTGTCTAACCCTAACCAAACCATAAACTTAACCCAAGCCCAAACCTTAACCCTAACCCTAACCCAACCCCTAACCCACTGTTCATCATGGAAGGAAGTCAGGACAGGAACTCAAGTCTGGCAGGAATCTGGAGGCAGGAGCTGATGCAGAAGCCACTGAGGAATGCTGCTTAGTGTTTTGCTCCTTATGGCTTGCTCAGCCTGCTTTCCTGTAGAACCCAGGAACAGCAACCCAGGGATGGTACCTTCCACAATGAGCTGGGCCCTCCCCCGTCAGCCATGAGTTAGGAAAATACCCCCACAAGTTTGCCTACAGCCCAGTCTTATGGAGACATTTTCTCTATTGAGGCTCCTTCCTCTGACAACTCTAGCTTGTGCCATTGATATAAAACTAGACAGTATAATACATATCATTTCCCCTTTAATGTGTGAGGAAACTGAAGCACAAAGAGGCAAATGGACATCCCCAGCAGGCAAAGTCATTACCTGGCAAAGAGAAGATTCCAACCCAGTGCTAGGGTCAGCAAGAAGTCCCAAAAAGACCACCAATCATGACGCAATCAACAAGAGTGTTTATTATACCACTGTTGTGCCCGTATCACCAGACTCCCTAGCAAGACCACCAGAGAGCTGTTATCCAATACAAAACACACAGGTGTTTATTGATAACAAGCAAACCTGGGCTTGGTCCAAATCCAACACTTCGACATGATGGATGGAGGAGGACAGCCCTGAGAGCTCAGAATGAGGGGTTTTTAAAGGGAAAAACAGCTAATAGTGTGGTATATCATAGGGTTGGGTGAGGTTATGTAACCTTTGAATTCACTGGTGGGGGTCAGGAGGAATTTTTCAACAAGGGTTATCAGTAGGACATTTGGAACGCTCAGATGTTGTTTATCAGGATTGTTTTATGCGAGTGGGCTGCCATGGATGCTGCCCGGCCTAGCATGTACTGACTATGGGGAATGACTCAGTGGCCCAGGCTCTGTCCTTGACTCATGCTACTGCAAGGACTATGTCTTTTGTTCATGACCCTCCCAGAAACTGCTGGCTCAAGTCTCAGGAAACTGAAATTGAGACCTGATCTCTGTGAGAAGACTGAGCAGCCTTTTATGGTGTCTGCTTGGTCCTTTCACCACATGCATGTGGGGTTGCTCACCTATCCAAAATGGCAATGATCTTGAGAGGGATGTGTGGGTTCCTTTTAAGCACAGCTAAGGGGAGTTCATAGGGCAACTACGTCATTTGATATGATTGGCTTAAGCAAGTGGCAATCATATTAGCACATTCTAATTGGCCAGGGCTAGTTAGGGGCTGATTAGGGCTACAGCTCTTCCATTTGGGGGCAGGCATGAACAATTCCCAGGCTTTGTCATAATTTGGTTATTACCTGACTTGGGGGGGGGGGGGGATTGGTCCAGGCCTAGTACATTTGAGAACTGAGGCCTAGTTCTTAAGTGAGTTATTAGAGGGCTGTCATGATATGTGCCTGGCCCCCTCACCCAGGTAGTCAAGCTTTGCTCCTTCTTTGCTACCACAATGCTTCCTAGCTTTCTCAATGAATGTTTATGGGAAAAGGATAACTGTAACATCAAGTCGCCCTCTTGCCCCCCGAAAAGCTTACTAACAAAGCAGTCTCTGTCTTGTCCAACTTTACTCCAAAGAGTAAAACATCACCACTGCTGACTCTTTCTGCAAAGTCTACCATTACCTAAGGCACAGTCCTCTGTCTCTCCTGTCCCCTCACTGGCTCCTGCGCAGGACCACTCCAAGGCCTGTCTTAGGAAGCCAATCCATGCACTCCACCCATAGCCTGTATTAGCAGTCATTTGAGCCTAATCAGGAATTAATGGACAGTGCTTTGCAGTGATTTAATTTCCACAATAAAGCTAATGAGCAATTGAATACAAATGTCAAAAGGAATCACTTGATTGTTGTCTCAATGCTTTCTCCCGTGCAGACACTCTGTAGAACTCAGCTGTGGCTGCCTTTTTATAGCCTGTTAACATACATTCTGGCAGAATCAGGGAGACCCCTGTGCACTCGGGATTATTAATAAGGTTAAGTGGGCACTTAATTAGCAGTTTAGTGGCTAGTGCTTCATGATTGGAAGGTCCCCACTAGATTACTTAGCAGAATTAACCGGAGGCTTTTGTCATCATGTCCCTAGACACCATCTACACCCTCCGATGCAAAGCTGATTCTTAATCAAGCTCAGACAGGGTTCACAGAGAGGCCACGGACACAAACAAAAAATCTACATTAAATCCTGTGTTGTGGAGCACTCCAGGAGGGGAGGGAAGACAGCCCTCCCACTCCTGAGCACTGCAAGGGCAGCTTCCATGGAGGCGCTTCCCTGCTTCACTAACTGTTTGCACAATAGACTAGGGTCTCTGTAAAGAGACTACTTCAGAATCATTGTGCCTCGCTCCAAACACTGCTGCACACACTTGACCTTCACACCCCAAATTCACCGTGGTCCCAAAGCTGCTCCCACAGGATAGCAGTTCAGCCCTGAAGGACCACTCCTGTGGGCTTCCAAATAAGGCCCAGCTCTGCAGAACCTGGCTTCTCCTTTCCCCTGATTCGTCTCTCTTCAGTTCATTACAGAGTAGGGGAGAGGCACACAAACTTATTTCCCCAGGCCTCCTTCCCCCACATCACAGTGGGAACCCTCCATCTGCCTTTCCCCACTGAGTCTTTAAAAAAAAAAATGTCTAAAAGCTGAGTCTGCCCTTGGAGAATCCATGCTTGGAGTCAGAGTGAGGTGGGGAGGATTGAGATTCTCAGCAAGCTAGTAACCCAGGTGGAAAAGTAAAAAACTAATAATAATAATAATAATAATAATAATAATAAATTATAAAAGTTACTGATTGTCTGTCAGGCATGTGTTACTGTTTTCTCATTTCTTACTGGTACCCTGTGGCATGGGTACCATTGTCCTATTTTGATCAAAAGACCATGATTCAAATGAAGCAATAAACTCAGGAGTTTTCAACTAGAAAGTAATAGCTCCAATATTTAAACCCAGCCCGCCCTGCACAGTATCCTCTTATCACTCAGACTAAGCTGCTTTCATCACCAGAGTTCCTATAGGTTCAGGAAATGAAAACTATTTTTAATATTGGCACAAGAAAATATAATTAGAAGGTAAATCAGTCTGCTGGAAGAAAAAAATTTCCATGATGCAGCCCAAAGCCCCAGAGGAGATTGGGGATTATCTCTCTGTGCATCACTGCTACAGTCCTTGGCGCTGGAGATGCAGAGTGGAGGTGACTTTAGATACAGTGACAAAGCAGTGGCATGTTGATGAGTTTAGAGAATGAAGAGATGAACTCAACTCATCAAGCAGTATTGTTAAATTCCTTCTGTGTGTGGATGGCACTCCAGTGGATTCTAAGAGCAAGGGAGCTAAAGCTGAAAAAAGAGGACTCCATCCCTAGTCCAAAGAGCATGCACCTCTTAGAACTCGGATGGCATACTTGAGAGATGTGGCCTGGCAGAGAGAAGAAATACTCCAAATTGCATCTGAGTTTGGAACTCTCACTTTTCAGTAGAGAAAGGCTCAGTGGAAGCAGTCAGTGAGCAGAAGATGGGGGTGCTGTGTTGTAGACCAAGAGAGAATAACCCATGGGGCTTTGGAGAAATAGAAGTGCTTGTTATAAATGGGGAAAGGACAGACATCATCTTCAGTTCCCTGGACGGTCAGCTCCAGGCTACATACAAATGGGACAACAGCGGAAAGAAGTATGTCTTACTTTTCTGTTGCTGTGAAGAGATACCATGACAAAGGCAACTTATGAAAGGGAAGATTTAGTTGGGGACTTCTAACTTGTCCGATGCAGGGAAGTCTAGAAATAATAGAGATTTGGAGATGAAATTATACTTGTGTGGAGAACTCAAGACTGGGGATAAGGAGATTGCTGAAGCCACGGGAGAAAATCTGATTTCCCCACCAGAGCAATGACAGATGAGAGAGAGAGGCGGGGGTGGGAGGACAAGGCCAGCCTCACTTGTCCCCCTGTTGTCCCACTCAAGCCCCTCTACTAGCAGGCTTTGCCTTCCTCTCAGCCCCTCTTGTCTTGTAGCCTTCCCCCAGAAGGCTGGGGTAGGGGACGATCATGAAATAGGGAGCATGAGCCGGGAAGGCTGGCTGGGAACTCGCAGGGTCATGACACTTACAGACTAAAGACAGGAATCAGATGGAGCCAAGAAAACTGAACAGTGGGAGGGAAAGAAGAGGAAGGAAGCCAAAGAAGGACACTGTGAAGGAAGATGTGGAGAGAACCACCCACTCCCTCAGAACCTGGGGACTCAGAGACGGGGCTGCTCGCCCAGGGAGGAGCTAGAAAGACTGTCCTAATAGCCAGCCTCACTAATGAGAAAACTTGTGAAATCCACGAAGGTCTAAGAACAAATCTACCTGATCAGCCATTTTGCATTTAATAATACCTTTAGTGTTGTATTTTCCAAATCCTCTAATTCCATTCAGGGAACATCATTAGCTTATCATTAGCTACATAGACAAAAATGTGTATTACTCTTATGGAGATGAAAATGCTGTAGTTTAAAAGGTTCCCTCTAAATGCCATCTTAAAGCTATTTCATATTTTATGTAAAATAAACATTTCAAGCCTCTCAGGCTATCCATATATGGCTTTTAAGCTAATAGCAAAGTACTCTTCAGGCTTCAAAAATATCTGTGAATAGAGGGAGTTTGACATATTTTGTTTCAGCTTTCCATTTCAACTGTCCCCTAACTGACTCCTCAAATGTGTTTAGAGGCTTCGTTTGTTTGTTTGTTTGTTTGTTTGTTAGCATCTGAGCCAATAGGACCAACGAATACTTCATACATTTCTTTCTCTCTGCAGCTGCAAAAGATATTTAAGAAACTTCCAGGGTTCCAAGAAATCCATGTGTTAGGATTTGGGTAAGTAAGAGAATTAGACTGTTCTCAACTTTTAAATCACTTCCTCCCCATTCTCCTTTAAAAGTGACATCCTGAGGATTAGAAGGTCCCTTTTCTCTCGGTTGTTTAGCTCAGTCTGGTCCTACAGACTGGATACTTTTGAGATATTGGAGCTCTAATTAGAACAAGAAGCCGTGCTACTGAAGGGAGAGCACAGGATCTGCAGTGCGGCTCCCTCCACAAGCTGGGAACGCTGTCCTCCCCCACCTCTCAGCTGTCCTTGGCAATGTCATTAGCAAACCTCTGGAAAATACCTCAGTAAAGACAGATCAAAAACAGTAACAATTAATTGCCTTCGTACTGGCTTGCCTCACGGCCTCCCCAAGGCTAAAATCTCATCCCTGTTGGCATAAATTACGTTAGCCAAGAGACACAGGTGAATCTGATTGTTTTTTTAAGTGGCTTTTAAGGGTGGAGGCATTGAAGGAATGAAATGCACAGGGGCAAAGGCAAGACTTCACAAAATACATGTTTTAATTTGATCTAGTGTGCAGACTAAAGTAACGCTGTATGGCTCAAAAAGCAGTGACTTGAAGCTTGACATGATAAAATAACGGCGTGCTAAAGCAGGGTGGGATCACACTCCAGCAGAAGCAAGTCTGTGGCCGTCTGTACTCTTACCACCCTAGTGAGGGTTCACGGGTTTGAATTTTTGCTTCATATTCAAAGTTCTCCTTATTTCAAACATCTACAGGCAAAATCCTGAAATGGTGCTTCTTACCAGTGTGCTGCAGTGCCCACACAGCAGCCCTGGTGGAAGCAGAATGAACTTCCATGCCTAGTGAGGTAGGAGGTGACTTGGGAAGATCAGGCCTTCTGGGAGTCTTCCTAGCTTGGCCACTACCTGGTCTTGGAGCAGGAGAACACCTGCGAAAGAGCAGCTTTTGCCTGGAGAGAAGGGCTTAGGAAATGAACTAGCTGTATTTCCCAGGGCTGTCAGGCCTCTCTGATTTGTTCCAGAGGAGAGAAATATCAGAAAGGAAGAGTGATAAAAGATGAAAGTCCCAATATTTACCAAAGCAAACTCATTTTGCTTTGTGTCGAGATGCCCCTCTGCAGTATTCGACTGGAAGTCAGATGGATGAGAGGGTAATCAAAGGTGAGAGGCACATATTTTGCATAGGTGGCGAGCTCTTCTGAATAAAGTGCTACAGTTAAAGAACAAATTTTTAATCTACAGCTTCAGGAAATGATGGAAATGCTTCTCCTGGTGAATGATTAAATGTGTGTTATTGCCTCCCTTCAACAAATGAAAATCTAATTGTAAAAAAAAAAATCTACTTCAGAGGAAAATCACAATGTTAGGCAATGAAATTTTCCAAAGTAAAACTTTTAAAGAGGCATGCCTGGAAACTGAACCTTTTCAAAGTGTTTGTCTGTGTCAGGATTTATCCCTATTTCTGCCAAATATGTTTATAAAATATGTTTAGTTGCATTTTGCCAATAATTTTCTTTCTGTCATAAGGACTTCAGTCCACTGGAAAGTATGTGGGCCTCTGAGTTCAATAAATGATACGCTTATGAGCAGCACAAACTTTTGGTCATTGATACCAATGCTGGGGATATTGTTGGATAAACTTACTATGAAGGAAGTGACTTTTGTTATGGGGCCAGATGCCCACACATGAGTCAGCCCCCAGCAGTCACATATATTGCCTTTCCTTTGTCTCATTTGTAGAAAAGCGTATTTATAACTTCACGAATAGCTTGATATGAACATCCTCACCTGATTCTCTCAACACAACTGGAAAGTAGTTAGGACTCCATTATTACTACAATTTTCAGGATTAACAGTCAAAGCACCACTTAGAGTATTGCTTCATCCCTAAGAGCAAGTGCAAAAAACTATTAATAATCACACAAACTAGTGGTAGAGTACATTTCTTCAGCCTGGTGCATAAACGTCCAGAGCATCTTTATCTTTACAAGCCTGAAACGAAACAAACCAACCGTCCATCAACAGAACCATAGAAAATTCTAGAATGTGCTCAGTATAGACACATTTCTGGACAAAGGAGTAACACTTTTGACATATGTGGCAACATGAATGTACCTCAAAATAACTGTGCTGAGTGAAAGACCAGACAAGAGTGCATTATGTTCTATTTATATTAAATTCCAGAAAACAGGAACTCAGCTACAGTGACAGAAAATGTATCAGTAGTTGCTTGGAGATGGTGAAGCAGAGTGTGAGAGGGAGGGATCACAAAGAAACAGGATAAAGTTTTGACGTTGGTGAATGTGCTCTGTATCTTAGTTGTGGCAATAAATAGTTTTTCTTTAAGATTTCCATTTGCTTATGCAAGGGCTTGTCAACAAAGCAGTTTTCATTGGCAGGAATAGGTTTTGGCCTCTCTCCTTGGCTTCATGGGTTACAAATTGCAAAGAAGCAAGAGGCAGGCCCTGGATATAGAGGTAGAGGGGCAGTCTCTCCTCACAGAGCAGTGCCACTTAGAAGGACAGCGGGTTCTCTGTCACCAAAGGAACATGGGAACAAGTGTAGGTTGATTTTTTTTTTCTATCCCACAAGCCAGCTCCCAAATAACTACATGGAGACTTTTTATTAATTATGAATGCTTGGCCGATAGCTTGGGCTTGTTTCTAACTAGTTCTTATAACTTAAATTAACCCATTTCAATTAATCTACTTTCTGCCTCATAGTTGTATTACCTTTATTCTGTACTGTCCATGCTGCTTTCCTGGTTTCTTTCTGGCTGGTTGGCTACTCTACCTTCTTTCCAGCCTTCTCTCTGCCCCCAAAAATCCTGCCTAGCTATTTACCATTCAGCTTTTTATTAAACCAACCAGAGTGACACATTCACAGTGTACAAAAAGATTATTCCACAACAAACAAGTCTGTAGCATATCCACTGTGGCCATGTTGTATCCGGAGAGAAGAGTGAAATGAATTTGTAGTCCAAAAATGCCAGTGACACTAATCCCATCACCTATATGGACTGTCTTCATCAGCAACTGTCATTCAAAATGCAAAGACAGAACACTGAATATAGCTTCTAAACTAAATTTTAACATTTGTCTGTAACTTTGGCAACCAAAGTGTCTTTCTCAGGCACACAGCAGTGGATAGGGTGACAAAATGAAACCAAGGTTGAGGAGACACAGCCCCAAATTCAAATCCTGCCTCCTTTGGGTCCAGTTGACTCTGTCTCCCACTGCCCTTGCAGTGCCTGTGAAATGAGGATTCTGTTGTTGTAAACGTTAAATGAAAATACATATAAAACTCTTGGTGCATAGCACCCACTCAGTAAATGGGTGTTGTTTTTCTCACAAGTTTTCATGGTGAATTGAACTAATTCCTCAACTGATTAAAGCAACTCAAAATCAGCAAAACACTAGCTCCCTGGGTCAATCTCAGACAAGTTACCTCTGAGAGTAAACAAATCCCTTCATGACATTCAGGAGGTAAGGAATCTGTTTGCAAAATGCTTTTTGGAAACATCCTAATAGTAGTTCCCCAAATGTAAGATGCATAGCATATATTTGCAGCCTCTTTGAGTAAATCAACAAGTTTTAAAAAGAAGACCGTAAATACACAGACATCTTTGAACTGAAGCTCAAATCCTGATCCGAAACTGTATTTACATCCTGAGACTCATGATTCTTAAAGGTACCATCCAAATTCTGGTGGCAGTTTGTGTGTTTCTCCAAAGTGCTAGACAAACATGAAGGACAATAGACAAGCATTTTTGTGTATAAAATAATCCACTGACTGCTTCAATAAATCTTATCAAAAGTCTTTCTCTCTTGCATGTTTTCATGGTGTGTGGTGAAATGAAGACCAAAGAAAGAAAGAGATGGGTAATTTTGATTATTTTTATGTTTTGAAATATGGTATGCTTCCCTCCACAAATGTAAAAACTGCTTTGGGGGGGGGGCGGGCTTTTTGTTTGTTTGTTTGTTTGGTTGGTTGGTTGGTTGGTTGGTTGGTTGGTTTTTTGTTTTGTTTGAGCTTTGGCTTTTTTCTAGACATGGTTTCTCTGTTTAGCCCTGGCTGTCTTGAAACTTTCTCTGTAGACCAGGCTGGCCTTGAACTCAGAGATCTACCTGCCTCTACCTCCCAAGTACTAGGACTAAAGACATGTGCCACTACTACTCAGCATAAGCTGTTTTTGTTTTGTTTTTTTAAATAATTTTCTAATGTACTATCTTGAATATGCCAATGATTTTTAGTAGTTTTATTTAAATGGAATTAATTATTATTTAGTAATTTAAAAAAACTCTCTAGTCAAATCACTATGTGAGATTAGCAGGCAAACAATGACTTGACCATTCTATAGAAAACATTCTATTAAAAAAAAAAAAACTACAGCCCTAATTAAAAAATGTGAGAAAACAGGTGTTTTATGCCAGCATCATGATTTAACTAATTCTTGTATGTTTGCAATGGGAGATTGGCTGGCTGGGTTCACACTCATGAGTACAACCAACTGAAGTCTAAGAATAAAGGAGAGAAACCAATTTGCTCCTCAGCCCCAAGGTCAGTTTGAGGTGGGGAAATGACCCACTATACCTTGGAGAGATCAGTAATGAGAATCTGGCTTTGGCTCCTGCAATTGACTAGTAGAATAATGAACTGTAGTCACTGACTGATTGTGTGGTCTGAAGAACTGCCAAGAATACACATTATCAGCTCCTGAGGCCCTTAAAACACTTCTGCATCCCTCGGTGTAGATTTATGGCATGAAACAAAAGGCAACACTTTATTCTCAAGGACAGAGCTGTGAAGAATCTTGTTTGGGGTTTGGATGTTGAAAGATACCATATTAATAAATATGGTAGTAAATACAGTTAATCATACACTCTGTACTGCTTTCTTTCCTTGTTCTTACATCTTTTATTATTTTCTTTCCTTGCTCTATTTCATTTACAATTTTTTTTAATTAAAAAAATACTTTGTGGCCAGGTGGTGGTGGTGTATGCCTTTAATCCCAGCACTCAGGAGGCAGAGGCAGGTAAATATCTGTGAGTTTGAGGCCAGCCTGGTCTACAAAACAAGTTCCAGAACAGCCAGAGCTATTACACAGGGAAACTCTGTCTCAAAAAAAGACAAAAATAAAATAATAAAATACTTTGTGGAAAAGAATGGAAGAAAAGGGCCTTAAGAACTGAAGGTCCATTTGGTTATGGTATACATACATAGCCTATTGTGCTGCTGCTACATCATGCATACCATGCCATAGACCCAAAAGGAGATATAATGTAGAAAAGGGGCCACTTCATCTCTCTTTCTGATTGGCATTGCATGACTTTAAGACCACCAAAACCATTGATCAATTAGCAATGAATCATTAGCACATTTTTTAATATAAATATGTATGGAACCAGCTCACAATCCTTTTTCAAACTAGACTTAATCTCCAGGCTGACATTCTACTTTAAAACAAAGTATTTGTCGATATTTTCGGTATGTTAAATTTCTGGCAAATATTGAAATGTTCTAAGTTGGATATTCTTTAAGAGCCCGTCAGAAAATCTCTATTAACAATGGCTTTGGATGGAACCTGTCCTCTGCTCTCCACAGTTCAAGCTCCACAGAAATACAACTTATGGCCATCTTTAAGAGAGAACACAAAGAAGTACACAGCCCTGCAAGCAACCTCCTGTCTCTTGATTCCAACAAAATTGAAAGTGAAAGAATCCATCACGGAGCCATAGAAGATAAGCAACCAGAAATCTACCTCACAACTACAGACCTCAAAAAACTCATCATCCAACTACTAGATGGAGACCATTCCTTGGATGTGGGGACGATTTGGTTCAGTGATGGTCAGTTGGTGATGCCATAGTTCTGAGTTTATCCTCATTCTGACAGAGAAGATAGGAATTATGACTATATGATGGATTGTCATTTTAACTTGGGCCCTGTAAAGTCAGTCATTACTATGACAGGTACATCATGTAGAGTACTATTTCTGTTTCTCTTCACTTCCTCCTACATTTTATTAACCAGCCCTTGGTGATCACTTTGCACCAAAGATAAGTCTAGGAGAATACAATAGTTTCAATTCAGTCAGAGCAACCATGTTCAGTCAGTATGGCCCAGACAGAGGGGAGAATTCTTGGACAGTCCCATTTATCTTGCATAGCTTACACATATCTTCTCATCCAGTAAACTAGTCAGGCTTCATAAGGAAACAGACAGCATATTCAGTGATGCTAGTTTAAAAAGAGTTGATAGGGGGACTGCCCATGAAAATTTTCTTTACTCAAAGGAATGGAATACCCCCATACGATTAGAAGCAGCATGACCTCACTGCTACCTCCAGGCCTGAGGGCTGCCCACTAATACAACCCACCCCAGAGAGGAGGGTAAGGAACCACTGATACAATCTCTATAAGTCAACCTTCAATGGGATCCAAAGACATAAAACAAGATAATCCAACATTCTTGGGACCTTTAGAGGCTGCTGTAGGGGGACCCAGGAGCCTGGAATTCAAAGACACTGCAGACAGTATAATAGATAGACAATGAAAATGCCATTTCAGCACAAGATGGCATGAAACTCATTCCCTGGCAGGTCTGTTATCTGACTTATATCAGCAAATCATTATCTCTAGAAATTTGGAGGGAGGTTATGGCACCTCTGAGGCAACAAAGGAACAACTTTAAACTCATCTCTGAGATTATTTGTTCCTCTGGCTGTGTGTCTTTGTTGAGCTTTCTTGGGGTATTCTGGGGACCAAGAGGAGGGATGGAGTTGAACTCCAGATGCTCCCATTTTACAGTGTTGATACTAACCATTTCTTTCTTTGCCTGCTAAGTCTCATTTTTATCCCCATTTGCCCAGCCAACCAGCCTCACTACTTGATCCAAATCCGTAGACTAAGGCTGGGGACCCTACAAATCTCTAAACTACTATTGTTTTGTAATTGCTTTTATTATGTAATTGGCACATAATAATTACATATATTCTTGGAATATAAAGTTATGATTAGATACATATGTATAGCACATAATGATCAAAGCAGTGTAGTTATTACACCCATCACTTTATTCTGTATCATTTCTTTGTGAACAGAGCATTCAAAACTTCTCTTATAGCAATTATGAAATATACAGTACATTATCATTAACTATAATCACCCCACTGAGCAATATAATCCTAGTACTTATTCCTTCTGTCTACTTACACTGATTGTTGTACCCATTAACCAACCTCTTCCACTCTTTCATCCTGTTCTTAATAATTCCCATCGCATAAGCATGCAAGATGCAATCCTGGATCTTTCCTTCAGATTAATTACCATTAGTCTGTAAATCTAATTTCTTAATGATTTGTAGTACTACTCCTTACGACTTGACTATTACCACATTTTAGAACCTAAACTGTCTTATTGCCTAAATCACAAAAGGGAAAAAAAAAAACATTTAGCCTTGTGATTTTTTTTTTCATCCCAGAAGTTGGTGGGTCATTGTCAGTCTCCAAACCTGTCACCCCATCAGGGCTGCCCATGCCCTTTGCTGGCATCACTGAGGTAAGTGAGTTTCTTGTCCTTCTGTTTAAAACCCTCCAACAAAATAATCAGATTTACAGACTGAATGGGGAAAAAATACTATTTGTAATGTTAAGTATAAGTATTTTATATTTTTTGGTCTGTAATTGGGAGCCCACTTCCAATAACTGCATTAACAAAAATTAATTCAAATTACATTTCAAATATTTCTTAGATTTAGTTAGATATTTGTTTCATTTTGAGTCAGGTTATGCTCTGTGTTTAATAAAACACATTTTAAATTTTTTTTTTACATTCATTCATTTATTGGGAAAGGGAGAGGAGACACAGGCATTCCACAGCAGACATGTGGAGCAGACATGGGGAGCCCAGAGGATGATCTACAGAAGCTGGTTCTCTCCTTACACTGTGGGGGGTCCCAGTGATTGAACTCAGACCATCAGGCTCAGTGGCCAGTGCCTTTTCCCGTGTTTCATAAACTAAAATGAATAATTAAAGCAAAATATAATATTTAACTTTGATTTTCAGAAATACCCTTATACGTTTATTTTTTATTTCTAAGAGCTTACTTACATTCTTATTTATGGGAGGTGGTAAAGCAAATTAATGTATTAGAAACTAAAAGTAATCAATGTGGCAGTGATTTTTGTATTTAACTTAAAGCTCTGGCAATTTCAGTGTTCTACAAGCTCTTACTGGAGTGTTCATAAGTAGATATTCTGAGTAAGCTCGGTACCCTCCGTGCCCTCTTGACATAAAAGAATTATAAATGAAAGCATGACTAGCACGGTTCAAAGTGTTTCAGTCATTAGTTAGTCCTATTCAGGAAGAACCACCAGCTGAGAATCAAGAGATCAGGAAGGAGATTGCCTGGACAGACCATGTTGTTTTTTCAGGACATAGTTCCAGGCTCCTCCTCCATAGATAAGTGGTGCTAATAACAAAATTCTTTGCTTCAATATAAATAACAGTATTCAAAATATAAGTATAACCCTTCTCATGCACAGAGACTCATCCCTTCTTGACGTCTTTCATTCTAAATTCACTCTTCAGGATGCTACTCTGAGTTCAGAACTTCTGCTCAGCGAACCTGGGCTTGAGGAAGTGGACAGACAAGGACCTGACCTGCCTGGTGAGTTTCTTCTCATATAGTCAATGTTTAATGATGACATTCTCTGAAAATCCGTCAGTGCTCTTCCTCAAAGCCCTGAAAAAGTCTTCTCGACCCTGGAAAGGTGTGTCTCACCAGCATCACTAACAGAACAGAATCCACTGAATCACCTCCGTCTGAGGAACATGCACCTCTCCAATGCAACATCCTTCCCTCAGTTCTAGTCCCCAGTCCCCCTGGGAAGCCTGGCCACCCTTCCTGGGTGTAGTGAGAGACACTGAAGTCAAAGCTTCACCAACAGAAATCTCTTCCAGACTTTGAAAGAGAATGCACCTAGGACAAAGGAGGTATGAGGCCCGAATCCTTGACCCAGGGGTATAGCTACAGAGGGATGAACCTTCACTTTAGTCCATCATTCCCACATGTCACTAACAGGCTGTCTGCTCTCTTTTAAATGTTTTCTTAGGTTTGTGTTTTGAGACAGAATTTCCCTATGTGACTCAGATTCCTGAAAGCTGGGATTTTAGACATGAGCTACCTCACCTCATGAGTGCTTTTTAGTGTGAATTACACATAAGGAAATTACTAAACACTGAAGTCTTATTGATTGGTAATTTTTTTGCCTTCTTTCATATTTATTTTTAATTTTTAATTTTTTGTTTTCTTAGAGATGAGTTCTTACTATGTAACCTTGGCTACCAGTATGTAGAGGCTGGCTTCCAACATGTGCCAATCCTCCTTTCCACTCTATAGGTTGTCTGGTGAAGATCTTTTAGGAGACACAAGACTGGGGATCTGAGGTTGATCAGCTTGCACTGTGGCTCTAAGTGTGAACGCCTCTGGAGCTGTGTGATGGCTGGGTTTGCTAAAGATTTGGTTGCTGTTTTAGTTGGGACTCCTTATAAATACTTCCTCAGTGCTATTTTTTTTTATAGATTGTATTCAACAGGTAGGTAAATAATCATAGAACATGAACTTTTCAGGAATACGTATATGTCATGATAGCAGAGCTTACTGTACAAACTGAACTTAGTTTACATGATTACTGCAAGAAGGTATTCATTTCATGGCAGTTATCTGTTGCATTACTAAAGTTAATGGCTAAAAATAGCCACTTATTTCCTGTAAATCTGAAGTTTGGGCAGTGGTGGGTGGAGACAGCTCTGCTCTACATGTGCCAGGGGGCAGAGTTCAACTGCTATTGAAGGTCCATTTTCATGGGGACTTTGGCACATTGCTGGAAAGTCAGTGCTTAGCCAAGGCTGTGGGCTTGAGGCCCCATTCTCCTGTATGTACATCTCTCCATGCAGATGCTTGGGCTTCCTCACAGTTTTGTAGCCACATTTGAGAGAAGCAGTATTCTAATCACTTGTGGGCCCAGAAACAGCACCATTTCTCTCCTTCTAATGTCTAAGCAATCACAGAGACTCAAGCAGTAAAAAAAAATACAGGCATTAACTGTCAATAGAAAAAGTATCAAGGAATAATTTGGGCCCATTTATAAATCAACCACAGTGGATATCAACCATCATTTTGGCCTTAAAATCATCTGAGAGTTGGTTGTATACAACAAAACATACCTTTTGGTAAAATGGTTAATGCTGTCCCTGGATTATTTTCTTTAATTATAAGATCAGAAACTCTTATAATATTGGCATTTCAAGTAGACTATTAAAAAATGATGATGTATATAGGACAAATGCATTGTACACTTTCAAAGTGCTTTGCTGTTCCCATGCAAGTATACACCATAGAACAGTAGAGCTAAAAAAGAATCCTAGAGATAATTCAGTTAAGCCTCTGTACTTCAAAAATGAGAAAAGCAAAGCTAGGGACAGGAAATGATTTGTACAAGGTCAAGATCAGGACCATCATTCAAGTTTTCTCCAGGTTATAATGTATTTGCCTTGAGTAGACTTATCCTTTAAAATAGTTATCTTCAGTCTGATCAAATAACTCAGCAGGAAAAAATGCTAGCTGCACAAGCTTGCCAACCTGATTGCAAACCCTTAGACCCACAGAAAGCTGGATACAATAGCTCAAATCTATGATTCCAGCACTCCTATGTGAGATGCGACGTAGAGACAGGAGAATTATACAGAAGCTCACAAGCCAGCTAGCGTTGAATGTGAAGAGAGATAAAAACAAGAGAAGCCCTGCCTCAACAAGATGGAAGAAAGGAACTAGAACTAACTCCCAACCACTGGCTCTTGCTCTCCACACTGTGGCACACACAGACCTGTGCTTATACAAACACAACCTAAACACAGTAAAAATAATAATTTTTAGAATATCTTTTATTTTTCATCTGATAATTTCATACATACCACACATACATACATCCTCTATAAGAGTAGCACATATATAGGAGCTATATATATATATATATATATATATCACATCCCCAAGCGCCCCCTCCCACTCCCTTTAACATTTTCCAACATACCACCTGTCAAATTTAGAGCAGACCTGTACAGACGCTGTCCACTGGACCTGGATCTAAGGACCTGAAAGAATGGGTGGACTACAGTCTAATGCTGTAGACAACCTTACTTCAGTTTCAGTGTACCTTTATACATGAATGTAACAAAGAAAGTAACGATCCAAGGAAGGTTGTTTGAGTTCAGAAAAACATGTAAATAAATGTCAGTAGGCACATACTAAATATTAAAAACCAGCCCTTCCCTAGAACTTTCTCAGGACAGACCAATTTAAACACAGTGCCTAGCACATACTATAGATTATATCGGGGAAAGCATGAAAGCCAGGCAGAAGACCATGTCCAGATTCAGGGTACCCTGACCAGATTAGGTTCTGTAGCTATGTTCTGACATCCAACAATAATGGACATGTCTTATAAATTGAATGTAAATATTTGTCACAGGAGGCACGAAATCACATATCCAAGAACAATCCAGGCAACAAAATGCACCTGAAGTAAAAGCCCTCTGCCTTTTTTCCTAGAGCAGCCTCACAGTTCTCCAAGGCATTGTTCACCATGGCTCATTCTTTTGACCGTGTTTCCACAATCCTCCCTCCTACCATCATATCCTCTTTTTTTTTCTTTTCTTTTTTTACTGATTACACTTAGTGCTACCTGCTTGCTAAAATGTTGGCTTAATCTTGTACAGGTCTTCTGTAGGTAACCATAACTGCAGTGAGTCCATGATCACAATGGCCAAGTCATGGCCACAAATCAGTATTCCACAGCCCTCCTTCCCAGCATCCTGCTCCTACTTTCTTCCTTCCTATCTTCTGTGATCATCTCTGAGCCCTGAGGATAGAGTTGATATAGATGTCCCACAGAAGGCTGGAAACTCAACAGTCACTTGTCCTTAGCACTCTGACAGTTATGAGTCCCTGAATTAACCACTCCCCACTCAAAAAGAAGCTTCTCTGGCCACACTGAGGGAAACGCAGTCTATGAATTGAACATAAATATTTAGAAGGCAGTTTTACAGCATGACCATTTAGCAAAACAACAGGCTCACTGGGGCCTATAATCTTCCCAGTCATGAGATGTTGACCAATGTAGAGTCCCAAACGTGAAATCCTTCCTAAGAAGCGGGCCTCATGACTGACCAGAAAGTCTTTCATTACCCACATAGCCATCATACCACTACTGCACCAGCGGACTGGGCCCAATATTGTATTGGGTTGTTTTCTTGATGTTTAATTTCTTGAGTTCTTTGCATATCCTAGATACTAATCCTCTGTCAAATACATAGCTGTAAAATGTTTTGTTCCATTCTGTAGGCTGTCTCTTCATTTGATTGACAGTTACCTCTGTTGTGCAAAGCTTTTCAATTTTATGAGCTCCTATTTGTTGATTATTGCCCTTTTTCCCCTCCTGAGCAATCAGAGTCCTATTCAGAAAGCCCTTACTTATGTCTATACCTTGAAGTATGTTTCCTACTTTTCTCGATGACAGACCCAGGGTGTCATGTCTTATGTTGAGGTCCTGGAGCCATTTGGAGTTGAATTTTAATCAGGGAAAGAAATAAGGGCTTCATTTTTCTAAGTGTAGATATCCAGTTCTCCTAGCACCATTTGTTGGTGTATTTCTTTAATGCTTATTTTGACATCGTTGTCAAATATCAGGTGGGCTATATGGCCTCGTGCCTGGGTCTTCTAGTCTGTTTCATTGATTGATGTGTCTGGATTCATGCCAAAAAGGTGTTTTTATTACTATGGCTCTGTACTATAATTTAAAATCAGGTATAGTAACACATCACTTTATTTGACATTTCTAGCAAGTGGCGCTCATGGACCACATCTGTCTTGCAGCTCCTTGCCTTATCCTTGTGTTCCATGACTACTCCTTCTCTGTTTCTTGTACTTGGACTTGCTTTATGTTCTTTTGCATGCTTCATTTTAAAATCCTGCTTCATTTTAAAAACATGTGGTGACTGAAAACCGTGCACCAAGATACAACAGAGTTTTATTTGGAAGAGTTAAAAGAAAAATGTAAAGACAACACTTTTGCTGAGGTGGTAATGCATTGAAACTAAGTGTACTCTGTGAGTGTATTACCCACCACTAAGTATTCGTGTTAAAATGCTTGATTTTATGTTGATTTTATATTGAGCTTCATCTCAATCACTTTTTAAAGAAGTTAGTGACTGCACACAAAATCATATTAAAATGGAAATCATGTTTGTCTAAAATATGGCTCAGTTGATAGAGTGCTTGTCTAGCATGCACAAAGCCCTAGGTTTGATCTCCAGCACATGATATAACTGGATGTGGAAGTCTGGAGTGTATGCGACTCTATCTAAAATAAAGCAAAAATTCGACATCAGAAACTTCTATAAATTTGCTTGAGGTGGTTCATAGATTTGACTCCCAGCTTCTGAGCAAGCTGTGCACAAGGAAAAACATAATCCATCATATAGTTTGGATCTTCACACTTTCAGCATGGAAATTGTCTTCTCCTGTGAGTCCTCATCAAGGAGACAGGCTGGATCTTATGAACCATGTCCTATTTTCATCAGCCTCCCCAGCATGTAAGACAGGCCTCAGGTGTTTCCCTCATGGCCTGGGCTGGGGATCTGAAATGAGTGCCAAGCCTACTTCATCACAGCAGGGTGGAGGGAGATATACTGACAGCCTGCCTAATTCAATGACTGATTTCAGAAGAAATAGGAGTGGGTGTACTGCCTGTCTTACAGTCAATGATCTGTAAGTAAGTAAAATTATATCTCATAACTGGGCTTTTGATTAATATTGAGCAAGAAGAGTTATATTTGCTGACATGGGCCCAGTGTGCAAATGTTCTATGTTGCCAATTAAGGACAAACCACATGCATTCAACACCAGCCAAGCTGGGAATAGGAATGACGACACTTCAGCAGAAATGGAAACCCTAACTAGGAAACCTTCCTGATAAAAAGACACCCAGCCTACTTACTCGTGGAAATACATGGAAGAGAACAAAAAAAAAAAAAAACATAAAAATTAAAGAAGACTGCTCTGAACAAAATCAAGGCTCACACCCATCATAAAACAATCATGTCTACCAAGATTCTCAAAGCAATATCCCTGGCTGAGAAACAGTATTTGTCCCCAGTTCTGACCAAACCACTCATGGTCACTAAAAATGCCACCCATTGCCATGATTTCACCCTTTCTGCCTATAGTATCCCATTCTCCTCTAATGATAAGTACTCTAATGAGCCGCCTTCAGCTGTTCCCTGAAAGGTGTTCATAGAAATCATTTGCTCCCTGGCTCCTCAACACAAAGTCACATGTCCATCCCTCTGACATAGTGTTGAAATGACGGAGGTGTGTGTCTGGGGTCTATCCCAGACTGAATTCGTAGAGAGAAAGAATGTATTCTTGTTCCTTTTATATAGACTCCTGTGTAAAGCAGTGTCTGGCACATAGCTGTGACTTCACAACTCTTTGTCATCGAGGTCCTTATTGGACCTGTCACTGTTAGTCTCAGTCTCCTCCTGGAGCACAATCCTTCTTTTTGCCAATCTTCTTGCAGGTCCACAGACCTTCTCACTGAACAACATTCCTTATTGGGAAACACTTTTTGTCAAAATATGAATGTTGAAGACCACTAATCAGTTCCATTTCATGTGATGCAACAACCCCACCACGCTGATTAACGTGAATGGAAAGTATGAAATGAAGGAAGTTTATGATAAGCCACTCTCCCAGCATTAAAAAAAAAAGGAAGAGAGGGAGGGAGGGAGGGAGGGAGGGAGGGAGGGAGGGAGGGAGGGAGGGAGGGAGGGAGGGAGAGAGGGAGAGAGGGAGAGAGGGAGAGAAAGAGAGGGAGAAAGAAAGAAAGAAAGAAAGAAAGAAAGAAAGAAAGAAAGAAAGAAAGAAAGAAAGAAAGAAAGAAAGAAAGAAAGAGAGAAAGAAAGAGAGAAAGAAAGAGAGAAAGATTCACATATCCTAATTCTCCATCAGCAAGGTCAAGCAAGAATGTTACTTAACTTGCTCTACTTTAAAATGAAAGGATAATAGGGAGATTTGAAAAAATCCTAAGAAGATTTAGCTGAACTTTAGGCCACTGAGGCTATTATTTTTGCTCTTCTGTATCTGAGAATATGGTTTTCTTGAATGAGCAGACTATCACACATTTTATGGAGCTGGGCTGTAACTCAGTGGTAGAATGAATACTTAGCATGCATAGGGCCATGGGCATGATCTGAAGCACCGAAAACAAATAAATAAACAAACCTTATTCATAAAAGTCTGTGTGAGAAATGCTATCTGAAGGAAGAAAAGGACAGCTGTTCAACACAGATGTGCAATTACACCCCAACCCCAGATACAGTATCCACCATGCCCAGAAGATAAGAAGGAAATTGAAGTTCTTCCAACTCCCAAACACCAAACTTCTAGATTTGACCTAGATATTAATGGAATAGTAGTATTCTTGGAGAGATCGGTGCAAAATGTAATGGACTGCCCCAAATTGGGCATTTCCCATAAAAATTCTTGTTCTGACTCTGCCCTCTGCTGAGCTGACACTAGTCATCTCCCTCTCTGCCTCTGCTCTCCTGTCTCCCATACCTTGATGGTGAAGGTCAGTGGCCTGGGTTCCCTGGATTATTCCTCACTGTCTTTGGTATAAGATGTTTCTGTGGATAGGTTTGTCTTCTCTGTGGGTGGACATGAAAAGGGAAGGAGGAAGTCACCCCAGGTAGACTGGTGGCTCCATTTCAACTAGTCAGCCATGCCCTCTGTAGACACTTCCAACAGTCAAACTGCCTTGGCCATCCCTTGCTGCCCCATGATGCTAAGCCCGGACTCCCCCAGATTCTACTCATGACTACTCCCAATCTATTTCCAAGTTGTGGCCCATTTTTCCAACAGAGTAGTGGTCTGTTTAATCTCCTTCCAACCTTTTACTGAGCAGACCACATTTCTAGGATAAAATTCTGCTGCTTCTTCAGAGACAGAGGCTGTTAGATACCCCTGCCTCTAGCCTTTCTCCTTCTTTCACATTGACTCTCTCTCATCACACACACACACACACACACACACACACACACACACACACACACACACACACATATACACACACTTCTGATGTTTCTATGCATCAAACAGTTCGCAGGAATTCTTAGACACTTCATCTCCCATTGATGCCACCCACCATTTCTCTTTCTACCATTTTGTAGAGTACTCTCTTTCTCCTCCCATGTAGGTTAGGATACCTGTTCATCACAGGTAAATTCCAGAGGCTTTGTATGCCACAGATGCACAAAAACAGAACAAAAGAGACCTTTATAATTTCATCTAATTTGTAGCAGCTTTCTGGGATGCTGTTTGTTCATCCATTTATTCATTCAACTATGTAAGGGAACGCCTGGAAAGCACAGATATAAAAGAGTGAATGAAGCAGCTAGAATCCATAGCTCATAGTTTGGTTCCCCGCAAAACAGACCCTGGGACAAGAATTCCCTTTTAAGGAATTCATTTTGGAGGTGCTCACAGGAAATTTAGTGAGTGGATGGGGAAGTGAGTCAGAGAATAAAAGGAACCAGGACAGAAAGTTATCCTGAACCACTGGAAATGATCAGTGGTATGCTAATACATCATAATGTTCTCAACAACAAAAAGTGATATATGTAAGCATAGGAAAATTAATTATAAAAATTTACTGGAGCCAGGGTTGGTGGCATATGCCAATAATGCTGGCACACCAAAGGAAGGCTGGACAGAAGGATTGCCAGTTCCATGAGAGCCTCCAACACATAGTGAGACACTGTCTCAAAAGAAAAAAAAATAGTGACAATAAGTTGCATATGATTTACAAGTAAGGAAATCTATTATATTCCTCATTATCAGCCTATATAGCTAACTGGTTGCTAAGAAAGTAATGGTTGAACTCAGGTTAAATAACTGAAAGGCAGGGGTAAAGCTGAAGGAGTAGCGGACAGTGTCTGGGGCAGAAGCACGTGTCACATTGGAAAGAATAAAGAGAACTAGATGAGCCACCGGAGTCAGAAAGAATTAGTAAGACAGTGATGAAAGTCTGAAAACAGAGCCTTGTGAACCCTGTCCAGAGTCATTAAACAGTTTTAAGCAATGAGCTGATACATCACATTTGCATTTAAACACCTCATGGCTGTGTGTGGAGAACTAGCCAGAGGTGGACAAAATCAGACAGCCAATTGAATAGACAGACATCTAGGATAGAAATCTTGATGTCTAGGACTTGCATAAAACTCTGTTGCAGAAGAGGAAAGTGAGTTGATTTGAGTGGTATTTGTGAGCTAAAACCATTATGAGAGTTCGGGACCTTGAATGGACTCAGCAAGGCAGGCTGGCTGAATGCATTGCCATTTCTGGGCTCATTAGTGGTAAATAGTAACCTAAAACAGCAGTTACTGCTCAACTCCAGCAAACTGTCCATTGCCTGTGCACTATGGACATCCATATAGTGCCTACCCATTGCCTCCTTTGAGTCATGTGTCAGTTGAGTACATCCTAGGAGACTCCAGCCTTTATTGGCTCCCAGTTTTTAACAAGGATCTATCCAGTTTCATTAGTTCTCGGTTTGGTTTGGTTTTGTTTTTCAGGGGGGGGGGGGTGAAGACAGAGTCTATGAAGCCCAAGCTGACATCTCTATTCTCTCTACTCAGCTTCCTGAGTGCTGGAATGGTAGGTATGCACCTCCATGTGCAGCTTATTGGTTAATATTTACATAAAGAGAAAGATTGATCACCCCTTCTGAGTGATGTTTCTGATTAATTTAACCTTTTTTTTTTTTTACAAAAATGGGGGTGCAAGAAGTAGAATGGGTGAGCAGAAAGACTAGAGACCAGGCTTCCTTTTTATAGCCTTTACAAGACTATTTCAAAACTACTTTAAATCTATAGTGTTGTAGGGCTGCCTCTCTCCTACATACCCTGATTTAGTCATTGTACTCACCAGTCCAGGGGGCTTGTTTTGTTGTTTCCATTCTAATTCCGCATGTCTGTCATCATTTAACCTTTGGTTTAGCATCTGCAATCCAGCCTTTAGTTTCCTGGAGTAACTGCTACCATGCTGCAGGGGTCTTAGCTGCATCTAACACTAGCTGACAGCCAGGGCCCTGACAGCAGGCACTCCAGCACATGACCTCTCCACACACTAGACAAAATGCATTGCCACCCTATCAAGATCTCCACACATGAGGCTGGAGACATGTGCCACCTTACTAAGTCTCCACACACTCAACAAGGGTCATATACTGCCTTACCAAGCTCTGCAGCTCCCAGGAGCCTCTACTTCCTTTCCTACTTAGAGGTACTGGCACACTTAGAATAACCCTGCTGAGATGGCCCCTGGTAAACAGACTAATGGCAAGGGGAATGACTCTACAAAAATAAACTCTTATATGCATCGCAGAAGCTAAACCATTATGACAACATCAACAGAAATCTTAACTTAGAAGCATGTGACGCAGCTCCTGTAAATCCTAACTGAACTCATTGGATCACCAAGCTAGACTTGGGTGCCTTATCTGGAATGAGTAGATGTTGGTTCATGTCCCCAGGAAATGTTCACACAACCAGAAGTAATAGGGCTGGGCCTGTGTGTTACTAGTGTCTTAGGTGAGAGGAGAGGAAAATCAGCGAAAAGGAGAGACACTGAGGAGGGATGCATAGAAGTGGGCTGGACATGAGGCTAGATGTTGCTGATGAGATGGGGAGGGACCTCCAGGTAGAACTAGTCTAGGAGCAAAGACGCAAAGCACTGAGGGAGTTTGGGAGAAGAATACAGAGAGTCCTTTAGATCAAGCACAACCTTAAAAGGTAGAAAGAGGGGTTTGCTTCTGGTTTGCAGGAAGTAGAGAGCTAACAACACAGGGAGGGCACCCGTGTGGTGGGTGAGTAAGGGAGAGTGGAAGAGCTTATTCTGAGCTTGCCCTAAAACTGTAACACAGATAGATAAGGGTGGAAGCATGGACAGGAAAGATGTAAGATATTTGATTTTGAAAGAGTTTGAATAAACTAAAGACAAGTTTGAATAACAGTGGATGGAAAAGTGTGAGTCAGAGAATCAGGTCACCTACTGAGAATGTGAGACAACAAATTTCTTCCCACCCTGAGGGGTGAAATTTAATGGAGAATGATGAAGAATAAATTCCCTGACAAGCTGGAAATCTGGGCATGTGCTTCACTTGTTGCCCAGTGATGGCAGAATTCCCTTCTCCAAGGAGCTCCGTCTCCCTTCTGTGGATTCACCTGAGTAGATGGAAAGGAGTCTTCTCACCTCCAGGTCCACCAATTTAAATCCTAATCTCATCTTCACAGAACCATCTAGAATATTTGTCCAAAGATCTGGGTATGCTACTGTGGCCTAATCAAAATGATACAGAAAATTCATCAGCATATTATGCCTTAAATGACCTCAATATAGCCAATAAAGACTCAGAAGATGGTTTATACATCATATTCACCCAAAAGATGTAAAGGCAGGATTAGAACAAACAAAATCAGGTAATAACTCAACAATTCACCTACTGAGAGGAAAAAGTGGGTTTGCCTGATGGAACACCCTTGGTCATAACTAATGGGGTTTTGTCATTAACAGTAATAGCAGGTCAGCACTTGTGGGATTGAAAAAAACTCATTTGCTAAGAGGAAGCAGAAAATATAACCTCATCGGGGTGGGAGATTTGATAGAAAGGTGTCCAGAGGAAAGCCAAGCCACAAAAGTGGCACTTTGTGGATAGTCCTCTGTTCCCCACCTGTCCTTTCTCACGTGACAGCCATTGTACTGTCATAGCTACAAGGGTTACTGCCCTGAGTCTCTTAGCATAATCTGCATCATATAACATCAGTATTATATGGGAAAGGCAGTATTTTTTTTTCTCTTTTGCCCTTTTTTATTTCAGGCTGTGAAATACCAGTCATGTGCTTAAAATAAATTTAAAACCAGAGCTGGCCAGGCCTCTGGGAGATCATAGGAAAGAGAAATTGCCTTGGGGCCTGCTGTGGAGAATTGCAGAAAGCCATGTACAGTGTGGCTGGCTTTAATCAAAGAGGCAGCACTACCATGAGACTGAGTGCCCTCTTAGCAGTTCTGGAGTGGGAAGAACAAGAGCATTTATTAGCAGGTTGAGGGATATGGACAAAAAAAAATCCCATGAATGGTTTTTCATTTCTATAAGTGTCTGCCGATTACAAGTTGTACACAGTGGTTAGTTATAGAAAGAATATACACAGGTCACTGAACAACTTCTTGTAAATACCAAGTACTTCTGCCCAAAAGCCATGGGTCTTGTCATCCACCGGCTTTCAAAATGTAAATGTCAGGAAAATGAGATCTTTGACTTCAAATGCATCTCACTAATCTCAGAGAGTTTAACACACTATGACCACCGAGTCAAGCCAATGATAAGAGGAAATGAAATTTCAACTGCTTCCTTTTCTCACTTGGCATGAATGAGATAGAAAAGGAGCAGCTGTCATTGCTAGCTGGCAAGTCATCTGTATTGCCAGAATCCACTGTACATTTATTGGCTTTATCCTCTTTTAAATGTTAAAACAAGTACTAATCCACAGAACTTTAATGAAACGCTTAGTAAATATCAGCGAAAGTCAGCATTCCCAAAACTTGCCAAACTTCATTCATAGAATGAAAGAACAAATGAAAGTATCTATAAAGAAAAAAACAAATACCACCATTTGGATCTACAAGTTGGTTTGTTTGGAATAAGCATGGTTGGAGGGTTTAAATTAGAAATACACATATATCTAAGCTATAAAACATGATTATTAACATATGTATGTGATAGTCAGCTGATTACTATAAGCAAGATAGTTAATGTTTCACATCTTACTGAGTTAGCTTTTATGTGTATGTGTGATAAGTACACAAGCTCTGCCTATGCTTGGAATTTAAGAAAATTCAGCTCTTAAGCTTTTCAAATCAATCATTCTGCAGGATGGCACATTTTCCACTGATGAGGGGCTTTCTATGAAAGGTTTAAGGTCTAGAAGTTTGGATATTTGTCCCAATTTTTATATGTTCTCTTTGTGGAGTCCTTCCATTTTTCAAAGCTGGGGTATCTCTAAATGGCACACTAATTTTTTCTTGAGTCATCAATAAACACCTAGTTGTCTTAGTGTACCAACAGGAGATGAAGTAACTATTCTACAAGAGTCCAACTTGGTGAGCCAATGAATTTATTAGGTTTATTTACAAGAGTATGGGTTAAAGGTTACTCACTGGAGTGTGAATGCCCTCTCCAGACAAAATTGCCAAAAAAGCTCCAGCTTGGCGTGGATGATGACTTTCCTATAGACATATAAATGGAGTCAAGTCCACTCTTCAGTTAAGCTTCCATGTCTTATATACTAGCAACTGCTGAAACCACATGCAGCTGGGGCAGGATTACATAGAGCAGTGGTTCTCAACCTTCCTAATGCTGCAACCCTTTAATACAGTTCCTCATGTTTTGGTGACCCCCAACAATCAAGTTAATTTCATTGATACTTGTAATTTTGCTACTGTTATGAATCATAATGTAAATATCTGTGTCTTCCTAAAGTTTTAGGCAACCCCTGTCAAAGGGTCTTCAGTACCCCCCCTCTACCCACAGGTTAAGAACTGCTGACACAGAGCTTGGAGGAAGGCAGGGAAAGAAGTGGTTAAAATCTCAGGTGAGAGTCTAACGACTCTTCCCATCCTTTCCTATGAGGGAACAATGTGAACTGACCCCATCCTATAAGGGTCTCATTGGATAATCACAGCTTCTCTGATTATGATCCTGATAGTTGTTATACTTGGAGGACAGATCCACAATACAAAGAAACTCAGCAAATCACATGTGCCCCTTTTTGCTTTAAACAACTTCTGTGTGCCAAATTTAGGTACAAGTAATGTACATAATTCCTCTTGTGGTCAAGATATCCCCTGCAAAAAAGAATGCTTAAGGGAGTAAGCAGCAGATAAAAGAAGAAAAAAGGATTGTGAGCTAGCAAAAATAAAAATGGAATAGTCCAAAGGACCTTTACGTGGTGGGACATATGTTAGAATCAGAGGGTGTGGGAGACAGCAGAAGAGAAATTGCATGTACTAAAGAAACTGAAAATAAAGCCTGGGGATGGTGGTCGCATGTCTTTAATTCCAGCACGAGGGCGTGGGGGAAGGTGGATCTCTGTGAGTTAAAGGTTAGTGTGGTCTTGAAAAGAAAAGACAGCAAGAAAGAAAGAGAGAGAGAGAAAAAGGAAGGAAGGAAGGAAGGAAGGAAGGAAGGAAGGAAGGAAGGAAGGAAGGAAGGAAGGAAGGAAGGAAGGAAGGAAGGAAGGAAGAGCGGAGTGAGGAGTAAGAAAGAAGAAACTGGAAACAGGCCAGGTACTCAGCAGAACATCCAAGGTGGTAGAAGCATCCATGCTGGGAATGAAGTTTCCTAGAAGGGAAGCTGTGAGTTGACTTTGACTTGAGAACCTCCCTGTGAGAATCAACTTCAAAGAACATTTCATTTGGAAACTGGAGTATGGAAGAACACACTCAGCCATGGAGCAAAGTAAGAATTCATTAGAGGAAATGCATTCACCATGCACTGTAGTCAGAAGTTTCTATGGTCCTGCCCATCCCTGTGGTCAGGACGAATCTCTCCCACTTGCATTCTGAAGCCACTTGATCCCAAGTAAACACACAGAGGCTTATATTGTTTCCAAACTGTATGGCCTATGGCTAAGAATTCTTGCTAGCCAGCTCTTTCATCTTAAGTTAACTTCATCTACGTATTGCCACATGACCATAGCATTACCAGTCTGCTGGCATGTTGCTCCATGGGTGGCAGGCTGGTATCTCTCTTGCCTCTGCCTTTCTTTTTCCTGTCTCTCTCTTGGATTTCCTGCCTGGCTATAACCTTACTTGCCATAGACCAGAGTAGCTTCTTTATTGACCAATCATAGCAATACATATTTACAGTGTGCAGAAAGACATCCCACAGCAGTGCACATTTGACAAAACTAGCTGCTGCTACTCCTTAGACCTCTAACTTGCTAATATTCCCATAAACTGTACTGGTGATTCCAGAGCTGCTCTAAGAGGCTATCCAATACAAGTGGCTTCCCAGGAAAATGAGAGAGAAAGCAGTTAAGCAACAAGACTTGAGTATCAGGCTGAAGTCCAAAGGTCCTCACCCTCTCCCCAGAAGATGACAAGGTAAGGAAGATGGAAGACCTTTGACAGGGCTGGGCTGCATTTCATCCCAGGTAAATCAGGTCCTATAAGGCCATCCCTAGTGGCATCGCTTCCTTGATAGGCAAAGAGGACCTTAGGACTAACCAAAGGAAACTGGACAGCACCAGTGTACCAGAGCCTCCCCTCCATCTTTACTGGCACCATGAGGGATGGAATTCCCCACTAAAACGGCGGGGGGGGGGGGGAGGAGGATTGTATTTTGAAAGTGCTTTCCTGAGATTTAATTGTATGTTAGCTGTCTTATTTAAGGAACAATTTGACCACTGTTCACTACATATAAATGTATGTCTCCTCTTATTCCATTATATATGAAAAATATGTCTATTTCCCATTGCTGCTTGTTTGATTTTTTTTTTTAAGTTTGTATCCTTCGTACATAAACTATTAAATTTCCCAGTTCATTTTCCCCTGGGAAGTCTCATTTTATGTCCTCACATTTTATGTTAACTTTTTCTACTTGCTCCTGTGAGGCACAGGCTAGGCAAGATATCCAATTTGATATTTTATGCATTTTACAGGCATATTCTTGTAATGATACGTGTCAGCCTTCACTGTTGGTAACTGCTCTGCTTGGCAAGGACAGGTTGTATCGTGCCACCGTTTTGCTGTACTTGAAGTCCATTTTCCTAAAACTTTCTTTGCAAACTCATGATAATGAGGGAGGCCTCGTTATCAAGAGTCCCATCTGGGTCTGAGTCTTGAGTAACCTCATCAATTCTAGGCCCATTTGTCCAGAATTGAGCAAACCTAGAATTTTCTCTCAGACCTTATTATATAATAAAAAATCTACAGTGAGATCTTTTTCAACTCCCTAGAATCTTCCTGTAAAGGTTTGCCTGACTCTTGTCCTTGAAATTTGCCCCCCCCCCCAAATCTCAACACACCCTCTGACCATGTGTGATATGAAGCACCCAGAGGCAGAGCTGGACTTAGCATGCTGGGAGTGAGACTGTAACCTTGGGTGTCCAAGTTAAGAGGTATCATGCAATTATTCAGTAATGAAGATAACATTTAAATGTAGGATTTCAAAAAATGTGAACTCAGTGGAAAGAATTCACAACGCAAAACTCTCTAAATGTTGGGTACAGATGCTCTGTAGTTTGCCTCACAGTCCTGCAGTAATGACAACAGTCACTTCCAATCTGCCCACAGCTGCTGGCCCCTGAGGCCCTGCAGGCAGGTTTGTGAGGGCTGACATGAAAGCAAGCAGATTGGGCATCATGGGGCTTCAAATATTGTCATTTTCTTACTGTGCAGATTTTATTAACTTTTTATTTTGGGTTCAAAGTGTGGAAAGATATTTTGTTAAGTGTCTACAGGAGCGCACATTTCCTGTATAGCTTCAGGATATAATCTGCCTCCGTAGGAACAGAACTGAGTCATGATCCCTAAATCTGTCCTCTCTAAGTGGAGACATGTCTATCTTGATGCTTAATAGAGGGTTAATAAGGTAAACTGTTCCACATGATAATGCAAATAGTATTCAGGAAGAGGGCAAAGTCATCACTATAGATGACTAAAATATTGTTTTAGGTGAGAAATGTATTAATTTTTCATGTATTCACTGGGATATAAAAAAGTTCCCATGGTGTTCTATTTTCTCTTCTCTAATGACTTCAATCAGACTATTTAAGGCTGTAGTATAATCTTATCCCACCTGGAAAATATTGGCTGCCTGAGCATACTGCCTGCATTGGCGGGTGGTTCTGCTTGCAGCGAGCGTCTCTTGGTTTCCTCACCAGCCCAGATCTGGGCCCTAGACCCACCATCACCCCTATGCCGGGGGCAGCATTTGAAAGTCCCTTTCTAGTATGTCAGGTCCCTTTCCCAGTTGACCCATAACTGTCAGGACATAACCAGACAAACAAAACTATTTCAAGCATTTGATGGGCATTTTTCAAAGTCCAAGGGAGTCAAATAAAAGCCACTTCAAATGCTTCAAAAATTATTTACAAGAAAGAGACATAAGCATAGAGAATAGGAATCTTAGATAGAGAAGGACAATAACCCAGGAGGGGCAGAAGGGCTACCCAATGATAAAAAGTTGGGGAATGTGTTGCTGGTTGTTTAAAAAGGGCTCTTTGCCCTTTGTGGGGACCCACCATCTACCTCCCAAATAATCACATGGAGACTTAGCTTTACTTATGAATGTCCAGTCTTAACCTGGATTGTTTCTAGGCAGCTTTCCTTATAGCCCATCTACCTTTTGCCTCTGGGCTTTTTCCTTTCTCTATTCTATATACCTTTCTTTCTTAATTACTCCATTGCTGGTTGTATAGCTGGGTGGCTGGTGTCTTGTCTCCTTCTCCTTTTTTTTGCTCCTCCCTTTCACATTCTTCTCTTTCTATTTATTCTCTCTGCATGACAGCCTTGCCTATCCTTTCTTCTGCCTAACTATTGACTGTTCAGCTCTTCATTAGACCAATCAAGTGTTTTAGACAGGCAAAGTAACACAGCTTCACAGAGTAAAACAAATGCAATAGGAAAGAATGCAACACATCTTTGCATCATTAAAACAAATGTTCCATGTTCTATGGCATAAATCAATGTAACACATCTTCAACTAATATTCCATGACAGAGATGCTCCTGCTGCCCATTGGCTAGGGAGATATTGGGAAGGAAGACAGAGTAGGGTCAGAGTCCAGAGCCAGCTCACCAGAAGGAAGCTGGATGCCTGGAACAATTAACCAGTAGGAGCTGGAACCCCAGAGGAAACAGACTTTTCCCCCAAATAGCAACTTGGCACATACAGAGAAGATAAACATCCTCCCAACCAGCACTCCACACTGGCTAAACCCATCCAGAAACCAGGCTATACAGAAGCCTTTAAATACAATATACATAAGTCCCTACATTCCTACTCTGAAAGACAGCAGAGCCAAGGGAGTGCAAGGAATGACTCAGAGGGAATCTAAGCCCAGGAAGAGATCAGTTCCCACACAAGGCACTGCATCCTGTGCTGACTTTCTATTGCTTCAGTAGCATCACTGGGCTCTTGCAAGCCTGTCACACCATTTCCAGCACTGTGGAGGTTGCAAACCACAAAGTCATTGTGCTTCAAAACCGACTCTTTATTAAAAATACTTAACTTAAAAAGCAAGAGGTGTTCTGTCTCTGTATTAAGCACCTAAAGTAGCTAAGGAATTGTTTCTTTCCATGGGGAAATACCTCCTATGAGCCACATCTATCGTTTCAATGAAGTAATAAACAGCTTAATCAACTGAGATAGTTCCCACTTAGTGACGGCGTGTCCTTGATGTGGTTATCCATTTTAGCTACCCTTGAATTGAAGCAATTTTACTCTATCTCTTTACACTAATTCTTATCATTTTCTTGTTTTCCTCTGCCCCAAGGACATTCACTGCATGAATGAATGAATAAATGAGTGGTTAAATGGCTAGAGAGATGGGTGATGGACGGCTGCTGCTTGTAATAATTATACCCAAGATGGAAATGTTCCTGAGCTTGCTTGCTTTTTGTGATAGTGGAGAACACAAAGTGTCCAGGATGCAAAATGGGGCCCTCCTCGGTGTCATAGCTTATCTTAAAACCATACTTAAAGTGTCTGATTTGATCAGACAGATAGCCATCATTGAAGCATACTCCATCACAGGGAAGGACAGGTGTTTAGATACATCTTCTCCCCTGTGTGATAAGTAAGAAGCTGTTGCCTAAGTCATTCACATTTTCTCCTTAGTGTTCACATTGCTTTTGCACTCAGCCTTTGAAATATGTGCACACACACACACACACACACACACACGCACACACACACGCACGCACGCGCGCACGCACAGAGAGAGAGAGAGAGAGAGAGAGAGAGAGAGAGAATCACTCTGTGATATGTCCTATTTTAGATTTGAGCTTTTATGACTTAATACATGATTAATCTTTGATTCCTTAATACAGTTCATTTTTCTTAATAAATCTTGCAAATTCTTTGAAATATTCTATAAAATAAAAGAAGATGAAATACCTTATTTTATGGATAGTTAGCCAGTATCAAATGCATGAAATTAATTAAGTATCCAACATACTAAAAGTAGTTCAAAACCTTTTGCTGACCACTTGGAGATGAGCAGTGCTTAGAAATCTGTTTGAAGCCAGACGGTGGTGGTGCACACCTTTAATCCCAGCACTTGGAGGCAGAGGCAGGCGGATCTCTGTGAGTTTGAGGCCAGCCTAGTCTACAAAGTGAGTTCCAGGACAGGCTCCAAAAGCTACACCGAGAAACTCTCTCTTGAAAAATAAAATAAAACAAAAAATCTGTTTGAAATAGCTCCAAGTGGAACTATTGCCGTATTCCCAAAAGTTCAAGCTTCAAAACTATTCTATAAAAATAGCATTTGAGAACCAATATTTTACATTCTTCCCTTCTTTGCACATAATGGTTCCTGCCAACTAAAATGTGATATGCTATATTAATATCTTCAAAGTATGTATTTATAAGAGTTATAGTATAGCTTAGCATAGATAGATAAATAGGTGATAGGTAGATGATAAAATGATGCATACATACATACACATACATAGATAGATGGTAGATACATAGATGATAAATAGATGGTAGATAGATACATACATACACACATAGGTAGATGATAGATAGATATAGATAGATACATAGGTACATAGATAGATGATAAATAGATACATAGATATATAGATAAATGATAAATACATAGATAGATGATAGATGGCAAGTAGATAGATAGAGAGAGAGAGAGAGAGAGAGAGAGAGAGAGAGAGAGAGAGAGAGAGAGAGAGAATGGATAGATAGATAGATGACAGACTGAATAACATACCCATGCATTTACAGACCTTCATTTCAGAATTCTTTGAGGCAGGAAGCAATTATCTTAGGTTGCTGAAATACAAATACCTTTCACAAATATAACTTGAGAAAAGCCACTAAAAGCTATCATACCAGTTTTCTTTTTAAGAAAGGCTTATATTCTTATAGTCCAGGAATGTCTAAGCAAAGATGGATGTTAATCATGTTAGATTGACAACAACCTAGAAAGTCGAACATGCTTTTCAACATTCATTTTTTAATGAATTCTTTAGCTGTACATTAGAAAATGTCATTTATTTTTCCAAAATGACATCTGCCAATATAAAAACCATTTTAAATGTCAAATGGAAGGATGTGTCTCAGGGATCTTCATTGTGATCACATCATGATTTCTTGCTCATCAAAGCACAAAGCTACTGCTCAAATTTGATTTTTTTTTCCTTTAATTAACTTGCCTGTGGAGCAGAGTTTCCTCTTTGTGAGCATCACTAGATTTTTGTATTAATCATAAATATCTAGATAGCTCTTATTGGCCCAAATCTTTGCTGGCTTAATATAATGAAGAGCTTCCTGTGCATGAAGTAGGATCCAAGAGGATTGAAGACAAAAGAAAAATATCTTACATCGTCCATGGGGTCAGATTGGGGCTGAGCTCACCACAGAGCTCCAGTCACTAATGTTTCCCATAGTGGATAGAGGACTGCTCTCCTACTTTATTTCCACACTTTTCCATGAATCAAAATTTCTCCTGGGGAGCCTCATAAAGCATCATAGATTGTGTAGGCCTAGAGTGTGGCAAGTTCGCATGTCTTACAAACCCACCACAGGAGCCTGTTTCCAGAAGGGGCAAAGCTTGAAGAATCATAGCTTCACAGTAATATATACTTTGTATATTTGGGTTTTAATGTGTCAAAGCTTCTCTGTGACTTTTATTTCATTGATCTATTCCCAAATCAATCCATAAGATGTAAAGGATAGATATTCTTCTTCCCATTGCACAGTATTTGGGAGAAATATTGGGGGTTTTCATTCTATTGCCTGTTCCAGTTACTACAACCACAATCAATTAAAGTGCCCACAACAGAAACCTAGACACTGGCCAGGACTTCCTTCACATTGCTCACCTCCAGGCGTCGCCCTGTCTTCCAACTTTGTATTATAGGTTCTGGCTCATTTTACTCCTCTGCCTTTCCACTTATCTGATCCTTCTAACATCCCCTCATTCTTGGGATTAACTTTTTCTAGGGAAATATTTCCTAGAATTTAGTTTACAGCCAGCTAGAATGCGTTGTCTTCCCCCCCCCCCCGCCCCCGCCCCCGCGCTCCTTTTAGCATTCTCAAATCCAGTATCTCCTTCAAATGCACATGTTTTGAGACAATCCTTTCTAAGCCCTTACCATCCCGTAGTGTGACTGTGTCTGAGGCACATCAAGCACTGTTGGGAGAGATGCTCTTCAGGTGAGACCCGAGTTTCCAATTGCCCAATGTAGTGAGTGGGATTGAATTCCTGTTTTTCTTGTTGATTGAACCTGTTCTTCCTTATTCAAGTTCTTCACTCTACAATCCTTCAGGTTCTCCACTGGGCTCATTCATTTCAGCACTAGCCTCATCAGGATGTGGGGACTAACAGCCTGAGCTAATCTACTGAATAAACTTTATTGCTAGTAAATACAATTACTCTTTTGTTAGGAAATTTTATGAGAGACATAAAGTAGGCTTTTGCTAAATTGCCAGGCTCACTGGTGTTAAATGCACCTAATAGAATTTTCCAGAACTTGAAATGTCTGCAGTTGGTGCTTTCACCATTCAAATGGGGAGTGAGGGGCTGCCCTGAACTCTTTGCTTGGGAGGTACTCAAAGCTCAGCTTCCAAGCTGTTCCTAACAAAAGCAGGGGTAGAAAGGCCTGACTGGTAAATCTGCCTCTCCCAACTCCTCATCCAATGCTCTAGAATGCTCTCAGGAAACAGAAAAACAATGCCCTTCAGTTTGTTGTTAAGATTGTTACATCTTTAGCCCACCTCAAATGACTTGTGTAGTGAAGGGAGATTTGAATAAATTAAATGTATGTATGCTTAATTCTCAAGCAATATCCTTGAAGCCAAGTACCACGCAATAAGAAAAATTGTAAAAGCATAATTAAATCTATGTAGACCATCTTTTGTTTTTAACCTAATGGCTTATACTAAGAACATCACACATATTGTAACATGTCAGGGGTTCTGTCAATATTAATGTTTTATGTCTTTAACAACTTACTTTTGATATATCAAAAAGAAAGTAAAACTACTACCTTGTCAGCCCCAGAATCCCAGTACCTTAGAATCATCTGGAAACATTTTCAGATGTGCCTACATAAGGTCCCTCTCCTGGTAACCAACTTCAGTTCCTTCACAGAAGGTCTCATATTATAGACAAGTCCTGAAGACTCCACAAGACTCTAATGTTAACCCAAAGCAAGGAAGTTCCGTCTTTTGACTCATCATTTTCAAATATCTCAAGCATATTTAGTTATGGGCTTTGGGAAATGCTAAGAGTTTTTTACTGGTGATGCTAAAAATCAAATCCTGGGCTTCATCCACAGTAGGCTAGCACTCTACCATGGATGTACTTCCATGGGGCGGGGGGGGGGGGGGGACTATTCTTGAAAAAGACATAGTCATGACTCATTGAAATACAAAATAAATTCATGTTGAATGTTTTATTTGCTTCATTGGGTAATAAGATACTACCATTTGTTCAAAGAGAATTTGTAGAACAAACCAAATGTAAGTGAAGGGGTTGGTGAACTATACCTCTATGTTCACACTCTGACTACCACCTGGTTTTGTACATTCTACAAACCAGGAATTTGTTTTATATTTATATATGGTTGGAAAAGATTTTTAAGGGCATAATATTTTGTGACGTGCAGAAATTATATGCAACTCAACTTCAGGCTCCATAAATAAAGTTTTATTGAGCACTGTCATGCCCTCCTATGCATGCTATATATTTAGTAGTGGTTCTTGAGACCATACGGCCTGTTTTGACTAGAATATTTGCTAGTTGGCCTGCTTCAAAAATCATTTGGTTTTTTTTTTGCCAGATCTGTGAAGCAATCAGGAATGCTGACAAAACAATTGCAAATTAATGCAAAACCAGTAAAAATCTATGCAACAATAAAACACAGTGTTGGGACCACTCTTTCCCAGGGAAAAATAAGTCATCATCATCAGATAACGTTTGCTCACATCTCTATAGACTAGAAGTATTTGAATCACCATTATTTTTTTTTTCAGATTATGGAGGTATAAAATGGCTCTGTCAGAGACAATTAAAAGTCCAGCCTCCTCTAACATTAAGTGGTCCCCATTGAGCTGCCAGGTGCTGCTCAGCAATTCACTGAACAGATGCTAACCTTTTAAACTTGTGTCAACTTTTTTTTCACAATTTTTCCTGACACGAACTAAACTCCTTTAATTTTTTTCAGTATTTCAGAGACAGACTCAGATCAGAGTTCATCTCGTTCTGACTACGCTTGGGATGTGGCCAGATCCCCTATTCATTTTATAACACATCTCTACTTGCTGTAGGGACTTGGCACACCAGTAACTGACTGCTACAGTATTAACTGATCCTTGGCTCATGTGGAGCTCATTTGCAGCCCAACACAGCTATCAGTGGACACATTGCACCGCCGTCACTGAACCATGGTGCCCACAGAATATCCAGGCTCTGCGCTAGGGGAGCACACATTCTTGACACACACACACACACCCAATAGAGGTATTTCATTTAAGTCTGATCCATTTCTGAAATTGCAGCTTCCCACCTTCCCCAAAGTAAATTCATCGCTCTCCAAAATGTTTACTTGTATTGATTTTCTTTTGTTGGCTATTAAAATTAAAAAAAAAAAAAACTACACAAATATCAAATCATTGGATATCCTCTGAAGAGCTGGGTAGTCAACTTTATGTTCATGCAGACTATTGTTTATTGCAATTAAGACAACCCTCATTAAGTATGCATTCAATATTTTTCATGATAATTTTATGAAAATATTTTGTGAAGTAAACTATTACCCAATTTGTAGAAAATGTTTGCATTTTTTTTAATTAGCTCTTTGAAATTCATAGTCAAACTGTTCTTAGTCATTTTCTGAAGAGACCCTCGAGAAGCCAGGGGGGAGCACCTCCAACATAGACCATTTGATTTTCACAAATGGTCACAGCTTGTGTTTCTTTAAAGCACAAATAATTGCATTGCTAAACTCCTTGATTTCTTTTCCCATATTCAGCTTTACTTATTGATCTTCTAAAGCAGGCCAGGCACTTCTTGCCAGCGTCATTTCCCAGTCACACACAGCCTTCCCTTCTGCATCCCAAAGCTCCTACACACACACCTTCTGCAGAACTTTATACACTTGCTATTCAATGAGAAATGCTTCAAGTTGAAGGTTCCCTGGAGACAAATGCTCTGTCTGTTACATAAACCACTGGAGCCTCCACAGTGTAGAGGTGGGCATTTAAATTTAAGCTTGAGTACTTGCAAACTGGACCTATGACTGATAACTCTCTGTGCCTCGGTTTTCCATCTTTGAAATGGTCATGATGGTACCTTATCTAAAAGAGTTCTTCGGAAGGCTGGTTCAGTAGGTACAAAGTTTACAACTATTCCTGGCATGCTCCAAGTACTTAAAAATGAGAGCTGTTATTATGATCTAGCACAGTATGGACGCAAAGCCACTGAGAAATACATATTCGTTAAATGAATGAATGAATGAATGAATGAATGAATGAATGAATGAATGAATGAATGAATGAACGACCAAGTGAAGTAAAGGCAGAAAATGGGTCAGACATCCCATCTCAAGAGTTTTGTTTTGTTTTCTGTTCAATGCTCTCTTGAATGTACAGAAAGTTTAATTTTAGAAAGAAAAATAAAAGCAACAATATTCTACCAAATTTCTAAACACTGAGTCTCTGTAGAAATGACCCTGGATTAAATGGGGGAAAAAATTTGTCTTGTCAGGTTCTGACCTTAGTCCTTGGTCTTACTTCAAGCTAGGTGTCTATACAATAACTCTAAATACAGTTCTTATGGTTGATTGGAATTACTATTTTATTCTGATACACAGTAGGTGTTCAATAAATGTTTGGAGAATGATTGGTTCAGATAATAAGCTAAGAATGTAGGTGGGGAGGGAAGGGGTTAAGAGCACTAGCTGATCTTGGAAAAAATCCAGGTGCCTTCAATTCCCAGCATCTGCATGGTGGCTAACCACCTTCTCTAACTCCTGTTCCACAAGTTCTGATGCCCTCTTCTGGCCACCATGTGTACTGCATGCATGTGATACACATTTATGCGGGCAAAAACTCAAAACACAGGAGGAAAAATAAAATGTGGTTAGTGTAACAAAAGGTTTGCCAACTTTGCTTATCTTTAAAAAAATCTTTTTTTTAGTTAAATTTTATATATTTTTGTTCTGGTCTTTATGCTTTTCCCTCTAATTTTGGATTTGGTTTATGTTTGCCTTACTGGGCTTAAGGTATATTGTTATTATTTTTCTAGTTTTTGGTGATGAACTTATTACTATAACTTTCCCACTTAGTATGCCTTTGCTCTATTGCACATATTTTGATACATTGTGTTTTCACTTTTATTTGTTTCAAGGCTGTTATGACATCCCATTCTAATTTATTTGGTTATTGGTCATTTGAAAGCATGTTGCCCAAACGATATGTGTGTCTGTTCTTATAGGATTTTAGTTTTGTTCTGTAGTGGTCTGAAACATTATTTCAACTTTTTTTTTTTTAATTCACTGAATCTTGATTTGTGGCCTAATTTGTAACTCTATCCTGGAGGGCATTCCATGTGCTACTGAGAGGAATTCGGATTCTACTGCTATTAGATGAAATGTTCTGTATATCTGTTAGTCTCATTTGCTTTATAGCAGCCTGCCAAACATTCATATATATGAAAACAAAAACTGCAAATGTCAACACCCAGACTTCTCTTAAAGTAGAAATTTATTAAAACATTAAAAATTAAAACCACTCATATAATAAGAAAATTAATGTTCTGAGGGCTTCATTTTTTTCTTTCGAGACAGGGTTTCTCTGTGTAGCTTTGAGCTTTTCCTGGAACTCACTTGGTAGCCCAGGCCAGCCTCAAACTCACAGAGATCCGCCTGGCTCTGCCTCCTGAGTGCTGGGATTAAAGGCGTGCACCGCCACCGCCACAACCCGGCTGAGAGCTACATTTAACACATTAATTAATAAGTAAATGTGATGTTATTAGCAGTTCAAAAGAGAATTTAAAATAATACACAATTATTAAACACAAATGAGGATGTAAATATACAAATAGCCATAAAACTTGTCAATGTCTACAGAGAAATAATGATTTATATTCCCTCTGATGAAAATCCTCTATATTATATGAACAAAAATAATCTACAAGCCTTCTTAACTGATACCTTGCAAAGACAAGAGAAAGCACATGGCCTGTCAATCAGGTACCCCTGAAGATGCCCTGGAGAAGACACTAAGGCATTCACGTTTTCTCAATGCTCGTTTTTAAGTATAGTCTACAAAGTATGTTTTATAACTTTTTAATTAACTGTGAATTTTCTAGCAATACAACTAATTGGTAAATTAAGGAGAGGTTATGTTTTGTGTTGTCTCACACAAATGTGAACGAGGAGTGCAGGCATTCACCTGCAATGCAAGCTGTGAGGGAAGACAAACCGCCGGAGGCTAGCTGTGGCAACATAGCATGTTCAAGGTCAACCTGGGCTACATGGTAAAACCATGTGCCAAAAACAAACAAACAAAGAATAAGTATTGTGTCTTAAGGCATTATAATGCCTTTTAAAGCACACACTATACTACTACAAATTATTTCCTTTTATTTCTTCTTCATGTGGTACCACTGCACTACCTGTCTTGAAAATGTGTATTAATCAGGTCATATTATTGATTAAGATCATTTCAGGATAGTAAATGAAGTATTTTTCTATGAAAAAAAAAGTACTGGTTGATTGGGATGGAAACTTCTGGCATGGAGATGAGGTCAATGCAAGTTGGAGTGATAGTCCCATGTTGGGAATCACACTTCTTCCTGCATGAGCCCTTCTTCCTTCCCAATCAATGCAATAAATGCAAACACATTTCCTGTTCCAAACGCTTCCCTACAAAAAGGAAATTGACTAGATATCAGCATGCTCATGTCATCCATTTTAGCATATTGTATGCAAATTCTAATGTGTTCCTATCATATAAGCATGTTTCAAATTAACTATTCTAAACCCATAGCCAAATTCTCTCTTTACTAAAGTAAAACCCAGAGACAAAATCTGGCAACACAAAGCCCTGTTACATTGGGCTTAATGGTGTCTGTGTGGAGTGGTTGTCCCTGCTGCATGTAAAATGCCTCTGAATTTAATGACTTAAAGCAACAATAGAAACAAATCATCTCTTCCAGTTCTACAGAAATCTAGGAATGACTAGTTCTGGATTAGGGCCTTGAACTGGCTCCATGTCAAGATGTCAGTGAGAGCTACACTCCTCTTAAGATTTGGTAAATATGCTCTGATGACATTACTTCTGAAATGACTTCCTGAACTGGAGTTAGTCAAAGGCTCGGGCCTTTCTAACATGGCCTCTGTGGTGGTTTGAAAGAAAATGGCCTCACTATTAGGAGATATGGTCTTGTTGGAGGATCTGAGGTGGATGGACCACGTGGGAAAGGACTGTCAGTGGCTCTCTTGGAAGTTGACTACCTCCCTCTAATATTTTTGTACTTTTCATGGTACTGGATTCAATTTTTGTTTAGTATTAACCCTTATTATTTTTTTCAGGTGCATATGAAGTTATTAATAGGGAGAAAATACATGATCATTTGCTTAGAGCTGGAGGGGCCTAGAGAAATGGCTCTATGGTTAAGAGCATTTGTTGCTTATGAATAGAACTTGGTTCTCAGCACCCACATGATGGCTCATACCCATCCATAGCTCCAGTTCCATGGAATTCAATGCCTTCTTCTCACCTCCTTGGACACCAGGCATGAATGTGGCACACATACATACATGCAGACAAAACACTCATAGGCATAGAAAATTAAAACAAATAAGTAAATGTTTTAAAAGAAAGAAAATTAAAGCTAAAAAAAAAGACAGACCAGAATTGTACCATGACTATATTATTAAAAAAAAATGACTTCACTGCAGATCAATTATATGGTACAATGTCTTCATTCGTTCCTAAATATTCATCTGCCAACAAATCAGGAAAAAGCATAGATTGGCTTTTTTGCCAAATGCATGCAATTTCTTTATATGGACTGATTCTAAATTGAAAACAAATAGAGATCACAGTCTTCATAATGAAGCTAGAAAAGAAGGTGTCTGTGGCTCTGGGCTCTGCAGCAGTGGGTGCTTAATAATATTCCAAAGCCCCAGCACTTCTATTTAGGAAGGTGGAAGATATGGGAAAACTGACTTTTGATTCATTATTTAAGAGTAAGAATTCAGTATTTTTTTTAAGAAGGAAAGAAAGTATATGTTCATTCCTATTTTATTCTGCTGATGATCCCTGGTTAGCAGCACCTGTCCTCAGCTTTCGGCTGCATCTTCTGTCTGTTTGATCATTTAGGGAATGATAACCAGAATGATACTTCAAGAATTAAGTATCATCAGAAGTACAAAGAATGTAATCAGTGTGGAGTTTATAAAATGCCCTAGGACAAATGAAAAATGATCCAAAATCATCTGTAGAGCAAACTATGGCACAGCAGGGCCAAATCGATATTTCCTCCCACACCAGCCTCAACCCCATCCTTCAGTTCCCGACACCTGACCAAAGTAGTAAGGAAGTGTGGATGAAGTTCCCTGGGATTGCGGAATGAGATCATGAGCCTAGCAAGCTGATTTTAGGATATTTCCCTTCGGTGGTGGCTCTGCTCAGAACCTTCACTGGCAAATAGAACTGGCATGCGTTTATCATGTGTAATGTAACATTTAAATATATTTACACATACACACATATAAACACTATTCTGTCAGGGGTTGTGAAAGAGCACATAACTTAAGATCAAAGCAGCTATGCATTTAGCTGAAGTTGTAAAATCTGATTGCATGGGAAATCCAAGACATAATAGAGTTAGTTACACTGTTCTCTTAAAGGCAGGCTAAACTTCACAAGCTGGGCACACAGGAGGAGAGCAGGCTAACTAAGTACATAGCCTCAAGTGACCTCAAGCATATTATTAACTTGGCTATAACATCTGGGAAAACTTCTGTTTCTTTGGGGTCAAAAGATATTTTCAGAAAAAAATGTTATCACCACACTTAATCATTCCAATTATGTAAATTGAAAATGATTACATAAATGGAAAACAAATTAGTAGTTGCCAGATGTTGAGGAGGGGATAGGATGAAAGAGAAGTTGGATGACTAAAACAGGGTGGGTTGGTGGTGATCTCCATGTCATATTAACATGCTAGTTGACATTGTATGCTGGTTTGGAAAGATTATCATTAAGAGACACGAAGGGAGCCAGGCGGTGGTGGCGCACGCCTTTAATCCCAGCACTCGCTGGAGGCAGAGCCAGGAGGATCTCTGTGAGTTCGAGGCCAGCCTGGTCTACAGAGCGAGATCCAGAACAGGCACCAAAGCTACATGCAGAAACCCTGTCTCAGAGAGAGAGACAGAGAGACAGAGGACAGACAGACACGAAGGAAAGGGAACACGTGATCTTACGTATTACTATCTCCTTTACTGAAATAAAACTCAGTATCATAGTCATCTTTCAGTAGACAATTCGATGATTTTTAGTATGTTCAGGTCGTGCGGCCCTCTACTCTGTTTAAGTCCAGAACTATTTCATCACTCCCAAAGGAAACCCTGCAACATAAGGCAGGGTGTCTGTGCATGGGGTCTGGCTTTCTGCATTAAAGAAGCTTGGACTTGAAGCCCATGTGAGGTATGTCCTCAGAGAAGGCACGCTAAGCCCTAAGCCCGTGGGCGACCTTCTTCTCCACCTTCTTCTCCACAGGACGAAACTGTTCCTCAAAGCAACTCTTCCTCTGCCTTTTCCCCGCAAAGTTTGTGGCTTGTGGGCTGTTGAGCCCGCTGCTGCCTCTGCTTCACACAGCAGCAATTAGTACCTGTGCCTGTGTGGTTTCAACAGGCGCCCCGCAGGCAGCCACTGCTCTGCTAGCAGAGAGAAAGGCAGGCCTTTTGAGTCCGGCTTCCAGGGAGTCAAAAGACAGGTCAAAACAAATAATTACTCTTCTTTCTTCCCTGAGTCCATTCGGCTTGCGAAGTCTGGTACTGAGGATCAGGGATGCCGTTTCCCAGGCTACCACAGAGCCACAGCGCCGAGGGAAACAGGAAAAGTAAAAATTGCCCCACGGTTCACCCTGAGCGCCGAGATGCAGCCAGGTTTTCTTAATTAAGCATCCCCATGATTACTAACCATTTCTAGTCAGTTTCCAGTGTTTTGAGAAAATCCGTTCTGACGGCCCACCAGCCTTGTGTCTCTGCCCTGGGGGAGCAGACTGGTGGAGGTGGTGGTAATTTCTACAAGTGCATTTGAATCTCCAATCATTTCCAAGTCAAAGGGGCAATCTCTGTAAGCAGTCAAGTGTGGTATCTCATGCCTCCTTTCTGTGAGGTCCCACACATGTAAAAGTTACCTCGGAACTCAACCATCTTCCTGGCGCTCACTTTTCCTCACTTTTTTTTTTTTTTAAGAAATTAGTTGTCCTTTGTTGATTTTCTATTAGTGTAGAAGGTGATTTCAGTTTCTTGCAGTGTGATCCCTTCAGCCTCCCCTACCAACGCTTCGGGAGAGTAATAATTCAACTATCATGAAATCAATAGTTAGAATTCAGCTTATTTCCACAGGTGAACTACTCGCTCTCTTTCCCTCCTGATTCCCTGCATTTGATATTTAGTTTTCGTGGTTTAATGTTCTTTGTATTCGTTGCCAACTCCTCCTGAACATCCCACTACAATTTCCAGTGTAGCATCCACATTAGGTGATGCCTCAGTTCCAAGTTTTGGAGACTCCCTTTCCTTCTGAGGGAGCATTATTCTCTTGGCCTTGTGGAGGACCCTCTCTGGGACGTCTCCTTCAGAATTCCCCCTGCTTTTCCCCCAGTGGGTTCTCTGACCACTCTGCCCCAGGTTTCCTCTTGTGCTGTAGAATACATCCTCCAACAATTTTACCATATTAGATAAATCACAAATGCAGACTTTTTTCACTTGCCAGTGACACTGTAAAATTATTTTGTAAAACTCTGCACACTGTCATGGGGCTTAATGACATCTGCATTTCCTGTATTTTTCTCTTTATACAAAGGCAATCTTCTTTTTTAAGTTTGAGGATCATTTTATTGGCCATTGAGAGAGAAACCACAGGGTGACAAGCAGTTTGTGGAAGTGTTCTTCAGAGAAATAATTTTTAGAGTGTCAGAGCGTGCAAGCTCGGGGTTTTAGCCTTTTTCTAGAGAACAGGCAGAAAGGGAGAAAAGGAAAAAGTATGCTTTTTGAGTTAGAATTCAGAAAATCAGGCAGGCTCAGCAGTG